>NW_015160231.1:416400-418746 GCF_001447785.1 Gekko japonicus
AAATAACCCTTTTTTCCATTCAAGCTGCTTTTGCATTTGTGAAGTGATGTGTGTTTTCTGCCAGAGTAAAATTTTAGCTGTTTGACATTTCCTTCTTAACTGTGATGAAATCGGCAATGGACATAGTAGATCAGCCAATCTGGGTTTAGCAGCTGGTCTTTAATTGGCTTGGAAGTAGTTCAGGATGGTGAAACTTTAGCATGTTGGTATATTCTGTGATCTTTACAAGCCTTTTTTCTAAAGTGTTGTGGACAACAACATACTTAGGTACCTACTGTCACTTTTAAAATGCAGCTTCACACAATCTTTACCCAGGGAAGGATCCCATATTATTCAGTAGAACTAATTTCAGTAAGTGAGGGGATGGTGCAACACAGTGTTCTCCCTGTAAAGTGTTCCACACAGATTTCAGAACTACTGCAAGTATTATGAACGTCAGATATAGGTTCAGATACTTTAAAGCTCAGGATAAATCACATATATTCAGTCAAAACGCCACCACAGTTTTCCCTGGAGTGTTCCCTTTTTAGTTCATTTTAAAAGCATAGGTGGACTAAGCTTCACTTAGGGTACTTAGGGATCCTGACCAGGATCGGGAAATGAGACTATTTTAAACACTAAACCCAGTTTGGTGTAGTGGTTAAGTGCACGGACTCTAATCTGGGAGAACCCACTCCTCCACTTGCACCTGGCTGGATGACCTTGGGCAAGCCATAATTCTGGCACAGCTGTTCTTGAAAAAGAGCCGTTTCTGTCAAGAGCTCTCTCAGCCCCACCTACCTCACAGGGTGTCTGTTGTGGGGAGGGGAAGGGAAAGGTGTTTGTAAGCCACTCTGAGACTCCCTTGTGAAGGGCGGGGTATAAATCCAATCTCTTCTTCTAAAGATCACATTTGGAAGGAAATTCATAGGACAATCGTCTGCTCATTGAACACGGTATGACAGATAAATTCAAAGCCTTTTATTTTCGGTATCTTCAGGTTTCTATAATCATGGCATGTGACTTAATGCTTCTCATTCCTGTCCTTCTGTACAGCCATGGATAATCCATTGTTCAGAAGGCTATTTCTCAGTTGACACCTCACCAGTCTGCAGAGAAACTCTGCACTGAGAAATAGAGAGCAGTACAGGGACAGGGACTTGCTCATTGGTTGACTTTAGATAAGTCAACATCTCTAAGCTTCAGCCTCACTAAAATGAGGAGGATAATACCAGGGTACTTTACCGGGTGGGTTGTTAAAGTATTACTAACTACATGTGCAAAGTGCTTTCAAGTGTTCTAAAAAGGAGGCTGCGGTGGCTCAGAGGTTAAGACGCTGAGCTGCAAACTGGAAGGTCTGTAGTTCGGTATATCACTATAGCACTACAATACTATAGCAATATTCCTGTCTCTCTCCCTGTGACTTAGCTACAGTGATCCATGCAATGGATACCTCCAGGTTGGGTTACTGTAACTTTCTTTATGCAGGGCTACCCTTGAGATTGACCTGGAAACTGCAACTGGTCCAGAATGCAGTGGTGCATGTCTTTACGGGAACATATACATCCAGGGCTGTGTCAGCCGCACTGGCTCCCAGTTGAATTCTGTATCAAGTTCAAGATTTTGGTTCTCACATTTAAAGCCCTATGTGGATTAGGACCAATATATCTACAGGACTTTCTCTCCCAATAAGTGCCTTGAAGGGCTTTGCGTTCCTATGATCAATATCTACTGGTTACCCCCGGCCCAAAGGATGGCCACCTGGCCTCAACCAGAGCCAGAGTTTTCTCAGCTCTGGCGCCAACCTGGTGGAACAACTCTCCCAGTTGAGATCCGGGCCCTGCGGGATTTAATGCAGTTCCACAGAGCCTGTAATGCAGTTCCCGCCAGGCCTATGGCTGAGGGAAAGAACAGGAATTGCCTCACATGGAAGCAACTTATCAGTACTATTCATAACTACATTTCAGTAATGATTCACCAATTGGCTTCAAGACAGCTCTAGACAGCTCATTAAAAAAAAAAAAATTAGCATACTATTCGTTTTCCTCGCTAGCTTTTCTACAAAATACAAGAAAAGGAACTTGGTGGGCCTTCACTAACAGAATGTTCTGCAAGGAAGATGCAACCACAGAAAAGGCTCTGCTTCCAGCTTGGCTGTTGCAGGAATCTTAAGCTGGCCTCCATGGTAACTCACAGTGCGTGGCAAACCAGTCTGTCTTTTTCATACACAGGCAGGGCTTTTTTTGTAGAAAAAGCCCAGCAGGCACTCATTTGCATAATAGGCCACACCCAACAGCAGAAACTCGTTAGCATATTAGGTCACACCCCTGACAGCACAGCTCGTTAGCATATTAGGCCAAACCCATG
>NW_015160231.1:418826-455133 GCF_001447785.1 Gekko japonicus
CGCAACGGCGGGTTCCCCAGGCAAACCGGCCCTTGGACAGGCCAGGGAAGGCACAGGGATGCATTAAATGCCTCCCCGATCCTTCCAGGGGGGGCCCTGGCCCACCTGCCTCGGAGTCGCCAGGGGGGTTCCTCTCCAGGCCTTCCCTCTGTAGCCACGCACACAGAGGTTTTGGCTGTAGTGGCCATGGCCAACTCTGAAGCCAGCCGGAACTCCGTTCCTGTGCGTTCCGGCCCAAAGATAGCCCTGTACACAGGTATGTTAACAAAGCACTCATCATAAGCCATGTGGTCTCTCCCAGAACATGAGTCTGACCGTCTTCTATGTGCACATTTTATCAGGTCTTCTCTATCTTTTACTCACTTCCAGCTTACTGCTATATCAAGTTGTTTAAAAGCAAGCAGTTCTCTTTACTGCTGCAGGACAACTCCATGGAGAAATGTGTGTGGGGTTTGTTCTCTTCCTGCAAGTTGAAACTGCAAGAGAAACCTAAGTTGTAAATAACAAAGCTGGAACTTTGTCAGGTTAATAAAGCTGATGGTCCTACTAGAGCAAAAAGTGCCTGTAATGGTTCTTTAATCAAGCAGTTAAACTTTGCCCTTACACATAAGCAATAATTACAGGTGTGGGAATGAGAACAGCTAATGCAACAGCAAAAGAGACATGTCTCAGTTCTTGACCTTCAATCAGTTCTTGGAGCTAGCTGGCAAATACATAAATACCTTGGAGACAGTGAAAAGTTAAAATGGCTCGGGAGCAAGTCAACCTGAGTGGCCCCCGCAATAGCACCAGGCAGCACTGCAGGGGCCACTCAGTTCAGACTCTGCCAACGGCACTAACGAGAGGCACTGGCTCTCCCACTGCTTCCTCCTGTGCTGTCAACAACTGCCAGCAGTGCATGAGGAGAAAACCCAGCTAAGCCCTAACCCAGGCAAGTTCAATGAGTCTGCTGCTGAACAGTGTACGAACTGGAGGAGGAGGCGGCGTGGAGATAAGAGCCCCCTCCTTGCTACAGACACTCAAGAACAACATTGGTATTGCAACCTAATAAGATCGCATTATCAGTTTGTAGGCATAGAGGAAGAATCCACTTGTGGAATTCCAAATATAGAACAGTGGAATATCTAAGCTCCCTTCTGGGGATTAAGAAAATGGCAGATTTGGAAGAAATTGAGGATATCACCAATGCCTCTCAGCTACATAGAGTCATGTTTAAAAGCTCAAGGATACCCCATAAGGTGCTTACCTACAGAAATGACTTAAGATGTAAAGGAATATTTCTTACCTGTGTGTTCGTCAATACTGCCTTAAACTCTCTGCTCTTAGGTTTAAAAATGGAAGAACTGAATGTAACAAAAAAGACACTGTTCTGGTATTTGATAACAACGGCAAGAATGGTATATGCTCAATATTGGAAGCAAGAAAAAATACCAGATCTGGAAGAATGGATACAAAAAGTTCTGTTCATGGCTGAGATGGACAAAATAACCAAAAAGTTGAACAATTTTTTAGCCTCAGGCTCACACATTATTGTCTTAGCTCAGGAAGGGATGGCTCCAGAGCAAACAAATATATGCAGTAGCCAAACTGCTCATTCACAACTTTAATGCCAGTAGCTCACAAAGCAGAATTTTTGCTCACAAGACTCCACAGCTTAGAGGGAACATTGCTCTCAACTACATAGAGTCATGTTTAAAAGCTCAAGGATATCCCATAAGGTGCTTACCTACAGAAATGACTTAAGATGTAAAGGAATTTTTCTTACCTGTGTGTTTGTCAATACTGCCCTAAACTCATTCACGCCAAGAGGTCAAATAAACATATGGAAGAAGAGAATGATACCCAAGTTCCAATGATGGAGACGGATGGTGGCCCCCAAGAATCTGGGACCAAGAGGGTCTCTGATTTAACTTCAGGGGTACAGCCTGAGAGGCATTGTGAGGAAAAAATAAATGACTGGCTCGAGAACATGGTGGAAATAGAGTTACTACATAATTTTGCATCCCTCCCATTAGAAGATCGGATGATTATAATCTCTAGATTGGGGAAGATATACAACAGATCGATAGGTGTTAATTGTGCACCTATTGAGGAGGAGACTGCAGAAAATATGAAGGCTCACAGAAGGAGCATGGAGACTACTCAGATTAAAGATGCCAGAGTAAAGATCCCACCTCTGCTGGATGTCTCCTCCCCAACTACTGGAACTGGAGATGGCAACCGGAGTTAATACTACTCTGAGGAAGGTTAATGTAGTGTATTCAAAGCTGCCTTGAATGCATGATATGTGTGAAACATCTAATTGAAGTGTAATGTAAAGCTTCGTACTGGGCTAGGATCCAAATCCATCCAATTGTGTTACTAGCCCAGGAAGCACCTAACCAATCACTTTCAAGCAAGCTCCCTGAGAGGGAACATCCATGATTGGTCCTTATGTGAACAACCTTATTGGTTGGTATTTGTATAGTGGGTGTGGCTACATTAGCCGGGAATGTTTAAAAGCAGGACAGCTGCAATGTAAAGGCTGTTCTGGCAATCAGATGTTGATCCGTGTTGGAGTTGTGTTTGAGTTGAAGAATAAAGCTGTGTTCTTGCTGAATCACTCTCCGACTGCTTTGTTAAGCGAGCGACTTAACAGTTAATGATAACAGAATTCATGATGCCATCCAAGATGACCACAAAGAGACTCACAAAGGCCAACGGCATCTTAAATATAATGGGTGTGTCTTTTCAAGATCCCTACAAGATTTTGGACACTATAGACGTGGACTGACTAGTTCCAGGCCAGACGAAGTCCAGTTTTCCTCTACACCCAATTACTGTAACATCATGAAATATAATGGGTTGGGCTGTGAGATCGAAAGAACTAGATGCAATAAATTTTATGAGGAAATTTGATGTTATAATGCTGCAGGAAACATGGTGCACGCACTCTCTGACCCAAGAGGGATATGATTCATATGAGGTTCAGGCTGAGCATTCAGTGTGGGGCAGGGCCAAGGGAGATTTAGGTATATTTGTTTCTACATCTTTGAAAGTTAAGATTACTAAACCCCCTCCTCATGATTTGATAGCGATGTCCTTGTTTTTGTGATTTAAAGAAGTTGACTGGCTAGTAATAAATGTGTATATCCTTCCCTGTAAAACTAAAGCCCAAATTGAACGGGTATAGAGGGATCTGGAAGCTTATGTTTGGCAACTGATTAGATCCAAATCAGCTATATGTTTTAGTCGGTGGGGATTTTAATGCTAGATCGGGCAGCAATGACAAGACTTTATATAATAGATATGATGCTTGTCCCCTGAGACTAGAAACACCTCATTTACCCTATATAAGGCTATCTAACGACCTAAAAAGTAACTATTCAGGTTTTATACTGGCACATATGGCCAACATATTGATATTAGGAATCCTAAATGGCTCCCATATAAATGACCATTCTGATTGATTATATTTTAATCTCAGGGAATTTGTTTCAATTTGTTGAGTCATTTAATACGATTACTGGTCTGGGACAAGATTAAGCGTGATTGATTATACGTTAATCTCAGGGAATTGGTTTCAATTTGTTGAGTCATTTAATACCAGGACCTTATTCAGCATCTGCAACCTCCATTAGGAGCACAGTCTTTCAATTCCAACAAAGGAGAAGAGGAATAATTGTTTTGATGCAGAATGTTTACAGGCCGAAAAAAGAACTTGGTATTATGTATTTAAAACACAGAACTGATTTAGAGGCAATTGATAAAGAAGAGCTAAAATTACAGAAACTTAAATATAAAAAGTTAATAATGAGGGGGGGAAACGCTGGGTACAACTGGGACACGCTGCAAGATTTTAAAAACCTCTTCGCTCATTTGGAAATTGGTGATAAATGGCCTTGATAGACCCCTTCCCCAGATCTCTAATGCTGTTATGCCAGAGTCTTGGGAGAACTACTATAAGGAGTTATACGGACTAAGGGAGGAATCACCTCCCTTGACGGAGGATTTAGAGAATATCCCAGAATGGCCATCAGTTGAGCCAGCTGAAGTAAATCTTTAATTATTACTTTGAAGTCAAGAAAAGCCCCTGGCTTTGATCTAATTCCCACAGAGCTGATTAAAGGGAACCTAGATTGGTGGTTCCCGTTGCTTGCCAAATTATTCACTACAATAGATAGGACAATAAGGATACCCAAAGACTGGAACATCGGAATTATAGTGCCCATCTATTAGAAGGGTAATAAAAGAGATCCTAATAATTACCAGCCAGTTACGTAGTCTTTTAAGCATATTAAGCAAGCTTTAAGGAGAAATTGAATGAGTGGATTGAACAAAACAAGATCCTTGGAATGGAGCAGGCGGGATTTAGAACGGGTTGCTCTACTTCGGACCACTGTGTAGTTCTAGACCATCTTATAACTAAATACTCCTTTAATACTTCCTCCTCCCGGTATGCAGACTTTATTGATTTTAAATCTGCTTTCAGTTTGGTACATTGGGGCCTTTTATGGGGAAAGCTGAAAGAGATGGGAATTGATGACAGACTGTTGGCCGTAATGAAAGCCTTATATAGGAATATCAAAATCCGAGTGAGAACTGACCCTCAAGGCCATCTCACGGAAGCTATTAATGTAGAGAAGAGTGTCAAACAGGGCTGTATATTAGCACCTTCCTTATTTAATCTTTTTATAAATGATTTGGGTGAGCATTTAAACTGCCCTGAGGTGCATGCCCCTAAAATTCCTGAGAAATATTTTCCCCTTTTACTTTATGCTGATGATGCGGTGTTGATCTCTAGGACCCCAACTGGGCTTAAACATGCAATGAAAATCTTAAGTCTATACTGCCAGTCCAATCATGTTAAAATTAATTATCAGAAATCGAAGGTCCTAGTTTTTGCAAAGAATCCCAAACTATATCAATGGTGAATCAACTCAGTAGATATTAAACAGCTCCACTGTTTTAAATATTTAGGGATAGTTTTCCAGTCCTCGGGTTCCAGAAAGGAGCATGTGGATTATGTTACTTCATGTGTGACAAAAAGTGCAGGTGTAATTGAGAAATTCTACTGGAACTCAGGGGGACAGAAGGTAGCTGCAGCAGTTAGGATCCTTAAGGCCAAACCTCTTCCCCAATTACTGTATGGGGCTCCTTTGAGCATATCTTCATATCAAACTTTTTGGCAGGCATTCGAAAAAATTCAATCCTAATTTTTTACGACATCTGGGGTTTCAAATGCACTCATTCGGGTGGAAACTGGCATGGTTACCCTAAAGACTCGCTTATGGATTACTGCTATCCTATATTAGTTTAAATTAGTGTCCAAGCCCACTGGTTTAACAAGTTTGATACTGAGAGACTCTATGACACCTTATTGGATCAAAGAAGTTGAGTTTAAACTGGGTTATTATGGGCTCTCTAAACAGTTTATGATGCAGCTGGAATATAGTTCTGTTAAACCTTTTCTTAAACAAACAATCCTGGATATTGAAAGACAGCATTGATCTGTCCCAGATTAACTGCTGTCTTCCAGGTATAGAGAACTTGAACCAAATATCACTGATGCCATACCTACAGAATGTAGATAATGCTGGGTACAATTTTTAGATGGAAATGACTAGTTTAATTTTATGTTCAAGATTTTTGAAAAGTCCTTAGACTAACGCAGTGATTCAGCTCTAAGACTTTATTTAAGGTTTGGAACAAGACAAACTAACCAGCTTGCAGGCTGGTTTTTATGAGCAACAACCCCGCACCCAAAACACACCCACACACAAGTGATTGGCTATTTACAGTGGCCGAGAGTTCTGTAGGCTCTCAGCCGGGAGCCTAGCCTGCCGATAGGCGACGGCTAGGATCCGCTTGTCCCATTGTTACTGCGAGCAAAGCTTGGCCGCTTCGCATGACCGCGTGGTGAAATAGCCACGCACGTGGTCTGAGATGGATACATTACAATTATATAAGGGGTGTTTGGCTGAATTGTATACCCTGTCTTTTTTATGACTTTGGTGGTGATTTGATGGGTCTTTGACCATATTAAACATTTGATACTCATATACACATGAGGCAGGGGTCATTTCCTGCAGGAGCGCACAGGAGCAGAGCTCCGTTAGTAAAGAGCCCAGGGGGTGGGCACCTGCAACAAGCCCCACCCCCTGCTCCCAGCAGCCCTCAGTCAGAGCAAGAAGCAGCCAGGTAAGTTGCAGAGCTTCCCCCAAGACCCCCAGTCCAAAACAGTCCAGTGGCACCTTTAAGACCAAGTTTTATGCAGGTACAAGCTCTCCCTCCTCTGCAAGGACAGATCTGCACGTCCATCCCCCCAATAACTAGCAATCCAAAACAGTCCAGTGGAGCCTGAGCAGTGGGTGCATGAGGAGACTATTAGTGAGCTGGCACCAGTCACTGTTGCCACTGAAGAATCTGAGCCAAGTGTCCCCTGCAGTGCTGGCAGAGCTACAGGGCTTAAGCTCCACTTTCAGTTGGCCACCAATGGCCATCCAAGGCAGCAGCCCACCAAGAGCTTTCCCGATAAGTTAAATGACTGGTCTGCCCCAGTTTGGCGAGCGAGGGTATGCCGTGGTTTTCAGGGAACCAGTGGTGTTTCACAGCTAACACACTGCCTGTCTGGGTGCTTGCATAGTCTCCCCATCTCCTCTCCTTACATATTTGCAAGTAAACAGATATTACAACTATATCATAAGATTCCAGTATTTTATCCTTCCAAGGAAATGTAGGCGTGTAAAAGGCTGACCTGACAGTTTTACTAGTTAGAAAAGTTGGGAACGTAAAACGTAGTGACCTTTATTTTCATATGCAATAGACCTGAGCATTCCCAGGTGGGAAATCGAGGTTGGATAAATAGTTTATTTGCATAGTATGTTTCATGATAGGTCAGGAATTCAAACCCAAGTCTTATTGCCTGTTGCGCAGCACAGACATTTGTGTGTTTCTTTTGTAGTCTTTTAACTGTCCAAGTAATTTCTTCTGCCCTGGATATTCATCCCAAACCCATTAGATAATTAAATCTAAATCACATGAAGATATATATCGCTAAGGGAAATGTTTAACTTAAATTATACTCTAATACTTATCAGATCTTCTTCGCTGATAAAAGTTTGGCCAGTGGCACAAGATAAGAGTTCTTATCTTATATATTGTGTCATTTATTAACTTCCTGCCATGACAAGCTCATGTTTTAAGAATTATAGCTATGTATAAATGGATAAATCAATTGTCAGCTATTTATATCACACTAGGATTGTTAGGTGTCCCAATATAACTAGATTATATAACTAGATTCACTGAAGACGTCCTGTATTCATGCTCACTAGAATCTCTCGGATTTCTCCATTCATGCTACTGGAGTCGCTGGGATCCTAGTATAGCCCAGTGAACTCACAGGGAAGGCCCATACATTCCCATTGGAGTCACAAAGTTTTCTGCTTACACTTCCATAAACATAATACACATTTCTCCTGTGTATGTAATAGTCATTCCCATCAGATTTCCTAATTGTGTGTTTCTATCTTAGTCTGTGAAGAGTCGGAGGGTATGCTTCATACTGCACAAAAGACAAATACAAATTTGCAGTGAGGCATTTTGTAATGGAGCTGCGGTGGCTCAAGTGGTTAAGACACTGAACTGCAGGCTGTGGAAGGTCAGGAGTTCAGCAGTTCGAGACCCGGGTGCCGCAAGACGGAGTGAGCTCCCGTCTCTAGTTCCAGCTCCTGCCAACCTAGCAGTTCGAAAGCAAGAAATTGCAAGTAGATAAATAGGTACCACTTTGGTGGGAAGGTAACAGCGTTCCGTGCGCCTTGGTGTTTAGTCATGCCGGCCACATGACCACGGAAACGTCTTCGGACAGCGCTGGCTCTTCGGCTTTGAAACGGAGATGAGCACCGCAACCTTAGAGTCGGATTCGACTGGCTTTCGAGCAAGGGAACCTTTACCTTTACCTTTATGGTATTATAAGCTTGGAATTTATGAATGAGTTGTCCTATGGGCTTGGTCTAAAGTGGCATACCTTGGCAAAGCCAGAGCCATAACAAAAAAATGATAATGATGGTACATTAATGACTGAAGACATCTCCCATCAGGGCTTGGGAGAGGTGACCTTCCCTCTAGGGATTTGTGTGTGGTGGTGGAGATTCTGAAAGAGACAGAGAAGGAAGTACACTGATGTTTGTTGTTTGTGAGTTGTTTGTTGATGTGAGTTGTTTGTTGGAGGAGGAGGAGGAGGAGAGGAAGAGGAGGAGGAGGAGGAGATTGGATTTATACCTCGCCCTTCACTCGGAGTCTCAGAGCAGCTTACAAACTCCTTTCCCTTCCCCTCCCCACAACAGACACCCTGTGAGGTAGGTGGGGCTGAGAGAGCTCTGACAGAAACTGCTCTTTTTCAAGAACAGCTGTGCCAAATCTACGGTTTGCCAAAAGTCACCCAGCAGATGCAAGTGGAGGAGTGGGGAATCAAACTCGGTTCTCCCAGATTAGAGTCCGTGCACTTAACCACTACACCAAACTGGCTCTCTGTTGTACTTAACCACTACTTTGTACTTAACCACTACAGAGCAGTGTTCCCTCTAAGCTGAGTTAGTGTGAGCTAGCTCACAGTTTTTTAGCCTCCGGCTCACACGTTTTTGGCTTAGCTCAGGAAGGATGGCTGCAGAGACAACAAATTTATGCAGTAGCCAAATCGCTTGCTCACAACTTTAATGCCAGTAGCTCACAAAGTAGAATTTTTGCTCACAAGACTCCACAGCTTAGAGGGAACATTGCTACAGAGTACTTTGCACTCTGTTGTACTTAACCACTACTTTGTAACCACTACTTTGGGGATGCAGGAGATCTCTTTCTTTGAGTGTTTTAGGTGGAATGTTTAGGTGGAGTGTTTAGGTCAGGAATATCCTGCCTGCAAGGCAGCACTAGGCTATTATCTAGGGTGCTCCCATGGCCCCAGCACCACTGCCCTGACTGGCCAGGTGGCTTCGAGTTCACTTGCACAAATATGCTGTGGAAGAATTCATTCCCAAGAAGACTGTGTACAGTTTAATGAAGAGTAACTGCAGTGTATTAGAATACTGGATTGTAAAGATACCCCATATATACAGTGTTCGATTGATTACTGTTGAGGTTTTCAGTTAGAAAATAAGTTATATAGTTGCAAGATCTTCAAATATATGGTGAAAACTTGAAAGCTACGGTTGTTTATGTAATGTATGTATTGGATACGTGTATAACTTTTGGCAGAATACATTAAGGTTTTACCCATCGCAGTGAGTGTTGTTCTTTTGCGGTTTAATTCACCGCGAACCCTGTTTTGTCAATTTCGCTGATTCAATATAAGGTATTTCCATATGTTCAATCAATTACTTGAAGGGGTGAAATTTAAAAATTAAAAAAACACACACACTATTGATCCAGGATATTTTTTTTAAAAATATTTTGTAAACTTTATTATGAAGTGGTGAAGTGGTGGCCAATTAACCAACGGTTTGTGGAGGTGGCTGTGGATACCTCCTTTTCTTTATGTTACATCATTTTCCCTTCCTCTATTTTAGAACCAAGACACTGTATCTGAAGCTTCCGTTGCCAGAGATAACCTCTAGAGGTGGGTAGTCAAACCCCCATGATACGTAGTCCTGAAAACTGTGACTTTATAACTGCTGCTGATCCTCTCCTTCCCTTTCGCACAGAATAGCATTGGGGGAACACAGTAAAGAAGGGAAATAGAACCATCTCCGTGATAAAACTCCCATCATGCCTTCAGACATTTCATAAATGAATAGGGCTGCAGGGCTCTTTTTTTAGCAGGAACTCCTTTGCATATTAGGCAACACACCCCTAATGTAGCCAATCCTCCAAGAGCTTACAGTAGGCCCTGTAAGAAGACCTCTGTAAGCTCTTGGAGGATTGGCTACATTAGGGGTGTGTCGCCTAATATGCAAAGGAGTTCCTGCTACAAAAAGAGCCTGTATAAGTATAATCCTCCAGTGTGCACACCAACAGTCACTGCCCGGGCCTCTCTCCCAATGTGGGATTGCTGCCAACCTTGGTCTGCTAAAGACCAAAATTCTCACACATAACCCCCCCCACAGCATTTGTTTGATTTAGTTCATTTTTAAACCCCCCCCCCTTTTTCTTAATCCCTTACTGATCAAAAGTTGTTCATGAATCTTTTTGATGTTAGGAAAACTCTTTTTCAGGAAGGTAATTTACAAATTAAATTAATTATTTGTAAGGTGGTGAGTGCATTAACCCAAACCCATACTGTGCTGTGAGCTGTATCACAAATTATTAAGCACAAGATGTCTTGCCTGTTTCTTGACAGGTATAAGGAGTTGCCAAAACCCCATGAGTTGGTTCCGGTATTAATTTGTGCAGTGTTTTCAGTATAAAGTCAGCATGGGGCAGAATTAAATGGCCACATTTCAGCTCTTTCCCAGAAATGCCCAGTCAAAAACCAAACACGTATTTGACCAGTATGCCTGTATGACTGACAAGAGAAGATTCTGTTGGCATTTCTCCCCATTCATTGCAGACCAATTGGATTCAAACAGGCTGAATAGAATGCTGGAGTTGGGGGGGGGACCCTGAGGGGGGTAACAGAGGGGGTAACAGGGGTTCAATGTGGCCAAGTGCAAAGTGATGCACATTGGAGCCAAAAATCCTAACTATAAATACACGTTGATGGGGTCCGAATTGACAGAGATTGACCAAGAGAGAGATCTTGGAGTCGTAGTAGATAACTCACTGAAAATGTCGAGACAGTGTGCGACTGTAATAAAAAAGGCCAACACTGTGCTGGGGATTATCAGGAAGAGAATTGAAAACAAATCAGCTAGTATCATAATGCCCCTGTATAAATCAATGGTGCGACCTCATTTGCAGTACTGTGTACAGTTCTGGTCACATCATCTCAAAAAGGATATAGCATTGGGAAAAGTGCAGAATGATAAAAGGGTTAGAACACTTTCCCTATGAAGAAAGGTTAAAGCGCTTGGGGCTCGTTAGCTTGGAGAAACAACGGCTGAGGGGTGACATGATCGAGGTTTATAAGATTATGCATGGGATAGAGCAGGTAGAGAAAGAAGTACTTTTCTCCCTTTCTCATAATACACGAACTTGTGGGCACTCCATGAAATTGCTGAGCAGTCGGGTTAGAACAGATAAAAGAGTGATTAACACATGGAATTCACTGCCTCAGGAGGTGGTGGCAGCTACAAGCATGGATGGCTTCAAGGGGGGATTAGATAAACACATGGAGCAGAGGTCCATCAGTGGCTATTAGCCACAAGGTATAGATAGGAACTCTCAGTCTGGGGCAAGTGATGCACTGTATTCTTGGTGCTTGGTGGGGGGGGGGCAAAAGTGGGAGGGCTTCTAGTGTCCCAGCTCCACTGATGGACCTCCTGATAGCACCTGGTATTGTTGGACACTGTGTGACAGAGTGTTGGACTGGATGGGCCATTGGCCTGATCCAACATTGACTTCTCTTATGTTCTTATGTAACAACCAATAGACAAACAGAGGAGGTCTGGCAGGAGAAGGGATATGAGATATTGTGTCCAGTATGCTCCCTCTAAGCTGTGGAGTCTTGTGAGCAAAAATTCTACTTTGTGAGCTACTGGCATTAAAGTTGTGAGTGATTCGACTACTGCATAAATTAGTTTATCCTTCCTAAGCCATCCTTCCTGAGCGAAGACAAAAACGTGTGAGCCGGAGGCTAAAAAACTGTGAGCTAGCTCACACTAACTCAGCTTAGTGTATGATTTCTGAGAGGCACGATTTTGGTGCTGTTCCTGAATAAAAAGCAGGGAATTGTTAAAGCTGCCTAGTTATTGTCTTGAAGTCTGATAAGCTGAAAGAACCAACACTAGCCATGAAGTATGTACAACGCGCCTCCCAGATCTGGGAACTGTGTCAGTTTTCAGTCTACAGTGGGAAGGCATTAGAGGTCACACATACAATCTAAATAAAGGGACATGTGTTTTGCTATATGTGACTTCCATCTTATCCTTAACTACACATTCTGTAGGATCTAGAGAAAAGGTTCTTGATTTCAGAGGGCAGAGCCATGTTGGTTTGCAGTAGAACAGCCAGATTCAAGTCCAGTAGCACTGTAAAGACCAACAAGATTTTGGGAGGTGTAAACTTTCGAGAGTAGGGTTGCCAGCTCTGGGTTGGAAAACACCTGGAGACTCTGGGGGTGGAGCCTGGGGAGGGTGGGGTTTGGGGAGGGGAGGGGCCTCACCGTGGGACAATGCCATAGAATCTACCTTCCAGAGCAGCCATTTTCTCCAGGGGAACTGATCTTGGTAACCTGGAGATCGATTGTAAGAGCGGTAGATCTCCAGGTGCCCCTTGGCGGCTGGCAACCCTATTCGAGAGTCAAAGCTCCCTTAGTCAGATACTCTTCAAAGCCGATCCCCCCAAAATATTGCTGGTCTCTAAAATGTGACTGGATGTGCTGGATGGTCCAGGATTAAAGCATCCTGTGTGTGTAAAAGAAGGCACACTAAAAAGATGGAATCCACTTTACCTCACGCACCTGAAGTTGACAATGGACCTGGTATAGCTACATAACAGGAGGGTGTGGGCGGCGGTGAGATGGGTCACAACTCTCCAGCCTGACGGACCTGTTATTGGCAAAGTGGTATAAAATGAGATGTGAAAGCCCTGGATCGGGGAGGCGACAGCCTCTTTTACACTCCAGTTGTGTGTGCCTGTGTATGCCAGTCTATCTACCAGCATTCCCCACTTTACAAAGTGCCTGTTAATAAGATTAGTAATTTAAAAGCTCGCTGGCAATTGGCGAGCATGTTTCCCTTAAGAGTTGGGTTGGCACTGCGTCTCCAGCAGGGCTTGAAGAGCACCTGGTGAAGGAAGAAGCACACTCCACTTCAGCTAGTGGAAATGGAGAAAGCCAGGCCATTATGGGACAACCCTTTCCAGTTTGTGTTTGCCTGCATTTCTTATGCAGTGGGATTGGGGAATGTATGGCGGTTTCCCTATTTATGTCAGATGTATGGAGGAGGTAAGTGCAGTTCAAGTTCCTTGATTGTCTCTGGATACAGACCAAGGGGGCATCGGCCTCTTTTCTTCTTCTTCTTTTTTTAAGCCTGGTTTGTCTTTCCCCCCCCCAGAAGAGTGCTGGGTGCTCAACAGAGTTCCTTCTCTTGAGAAAGGAACAGTTGCTTTTATATTTTGTAGAGGCAAGAACAATACAGAATGTCCTAGTCTCAATATGCTGCCCGTTTTCCTGTTTGATACATTTCTGTTTGCTTGATGTTAGTTCATGGACAGCTTTTGATCTTATTTTCCCCATTTTTCCCAAAGCAAACTGTTTTTCTGGCACCTTCTCCCACTCTGTATGGAGAGAGAATGTTCAGCAAAAAGCTGCAACATACTAGAAGAAACCGATTCAGTTTCTTGTACTTTTATATAAATACAGGATTTAAACACTTCCAAGCAGAGGCACAATAATTCCTTATTCATGCTAATGAAAATTAGTCATAGTCATGCAAACAACTATAATAAATGCATTTCTGATAGACTAACTGAAAATTTAAGGGAATGAAAACACACCTTATAAAAACTGTACATAGACGCCTCATTCAGCACATGGGAAGCTGCTCTGGAGTGAGACCACTGGTCAATCCAGCTCAGTATTGTCTGCTCTGACTAGCAGTGGCTTCCCAGGTTCTTAGAAAGAGAACAGTCTTTCTCTGCACCGGTACTCCGGGATCCTTTCATTGGAGAAGCCAGGGAGTGAATGGAGGGCTTCCTGCATGCACAGGACCACTTTGCCCTGTGGAGGCACAAAGCATCTCACATGACCCTCCAATGTACTTTTATGTGGTATTGGCTGAAGGGTTAGAAAATAAAGGCCAATGGTGCAAAATAAATATATATATGTTATTACTCAGTTAAAATTCTGCAAATTCTCCATGCCTTTCGCCCACAGGCTTCTTCAGAGGAATCTGTAATAGGAAAATACATTACTGAGTTCTCATCAATGATGCTCATTCAGTTAAAACTATATAAACAAGTAAAAGCTTTGTGTTGAAATCAAATTGCAATTTGTACAGTAAAATATCACAACCACATACAAAACTGCTAGTAGAGCTTATTCTGTCCTTTTGTTTTCTCCTTGTCTTGGATGAAGGGGGAAGTACATGGAATCCTAATTTGGACTGATATAAATACAGGATTCAAAACTTTCTAAATAGAGGCATGATATACAAAATTATGTTTTCTTCAAAAATTGAATCTAGAACTAACTCATCTTGGTAACTTGGGAGCTGGGACTTTGTTTCACTTCATTATAAACTCATGCATCCAACACAAAACTAAGATCTAGGGTGCTATCAGATGGGCTGTTCGGTCCGATGTCACCCCTTCTCCCTACCGGATTTAATGTAACATTTGTCTCCCACTCTGTTCCACTCCCCAATCTCTCTCCTCCCATCCTCACCCCAGACTTCCTTGACGCCGGAGAAATTCCACTGTTTACAGCTCAAATTGTCCCACCGCACATTTCCGGCCTTCTATTCACCCCATTGTGCACTCAAGATGTTTGGAGGTCTGGGGCTTCCATGCCCTGGCTGCCATTTTTTCTCAGTTAGCAATATGCGCATGACCACATATCCACCCATGGCAGATAAGCGGTTCTACACATGCTCAAAGTAGAGGGTTTTTTAAAGGGTAGCGTGTCTGGTCACACAACAAATAGCTCTGGAGAGATTAGAGGCATGGCCAGACCACACCAAGCCTGCCATCTGATCGCAGGTTAAGATATAGAAGTTATGATATAGAACTGCCAACTTTTAAAACAATTGGTGGGGGGATCTGTTATCTAGGTAGAGAAGAAGAAGAAGAAGAAGAGATTGGATTTATACCCCACCCTTCACTACCCAAAGGAGTCTCAGAGCGGCTTACAAACTCCTTTCCCTTCCCCTCCCCACAACAGACCCCCTGTGAGGTAGGTGGGGCCGAGAGAGCTCTTGACAGAAACGGCTCTTTTTGAAGAACAGCTCTTATCAGAACTACGGCTTGCCCAAGGTCATCCAGCCACGTGCAAGTGGAGGAGTGGGGAATCAAACCCGGTTCTCCCAGATTAGAGTCCGCACACTTAACCACTACACCAAACTGGCTCAGAGGTGGACCCTGTATGGGTCAGGGCGGGACCCTGCTAGCTCACAGGGGTGGAGTTCAACATGGGTCTGGGGGAGGAGCCTCTGGCTCAGGAGGATGGGGCCAAACAGTTTTTGGTTAGTCTTGGGGGCATTACCCAGTGCAAGATCTCTAGACCTCAGGATTGGTTGAGGGGGGGGACAGGCTTACCTCTTGCTTTTTCTACAAAAGTCCCCTTAAAGTCTCGTCTAGACAGCAAATTTATAGTGGTGCTTTCCCTTCATTTCGCATGGTGGGCAGCTATCCAAAATATCCCTATTTTTTTACCAAGAGATGACAAACTAGGAAGAACATGTGGAGCCAGACAAAAGGTGCAAAAAGCCCTCCCACCGAAAGCAGGGTTGGGAGGAAAACTGGAAGCTCCTCCTGCCCCTGCAAGCCTTTCCTTGCCCCCGTGATCACACACGCACAGGGCATATTGGGCCTTAGTCTCGGTCAAGGGCTTTTGTTAGCAAAAGGCACCACAGCAGTGCCAGGGCTGCTAGGATCTTGAGAACTCCCTTCGCATGGAAGAAGTTACCTAACTTCTAAACAAAGAGGCTGTTAATAAAGGCGCAGCCAGGAGGCAACAAAATAATTCCCTGAATAAAACGGATTATGGCTGAGCATTCCCTTCACCTTCTCTTGCATCCGTTACTGTGCAGACTGCTTTCCTTGCCAGTGCTAAACAGTCCCAGCTGCAAAGAATGTTAATGCTGGAGATTAAACACCAAATAATAGATATTTACATAAATATTTTGGCCTGCTCTGAAAAGAAACCTGGAAATGCTTCACACAGACATACAAAACATGTTTTCAGTTTAATCTTCAGGTCTTGCAGAGGTGATTGCAAAGTCAAACGCCGAGGCTTGTAGCAGAATAAAGTTTTCTTGAGGGCCACACTCTCTGCAACACACAACACAGCGATGCTCTCCAAAACAGCATCCTTCATAGCAACATTTCCCTTTCCTCATGATGTGATCATGCAGCACAGGGGTCCCCAACAGGGTGCCCACTAACACCTTACCTGGTGCCCACCAAGCGTTGTTCGAAAGTGGCCCAGGCCAGGTGGGCTTTGAGCCCAGCAGGGCTCCTGATTGCCTGTGCAGATTAAAAGGCATCCTGTTAAATGCAGCTTCTGCCTTAAATGTTGAAGGGTATGAGAGTCATGCATGACCCTGTCCCCTGGCCATTTGTGGTTTGCCTCCTACAGTAGCCACTTGGGGTGTTGGGCCCACTACCCTCTGTCAGAATTCTAAAGGTGCTCGCGGGCTCACAAAGGTTGGGGACTCCTGGCCTAGTGAGTTTCACAGTCACCTTATAATGTGTTCCTGGAGAGAAGCTGCCACGAGAATATGATTTTCAACAGCATCCCAATGAAGACTTTTTTCAACACAAGCAGACACAAAAAGTGCAGTTCTGGGGGGGGGGGGGGGAGGGATGTTTTCCCCAAAAAGCACTTATGTAGTTTAAGAACTCAAACCTTTGGTACTGATGCCATCACATCCCCAGTTTAGGGGATTTTCTTCCATTTCACCTGACTCTTAAGCAGCAGAGCATGCACAAACAAACAAGGGAAATGCACAGGGGTGCAGTAGCAGATTGCAGTCACATGCCAAAATGTTATTCTAAAAAAGCTCTGATTCCAGTGGCACCTATAGCGTGTACTCCAGCCCTGAGGCCCATTCTACTCACTGGAGGGATGCATGGCTGACAACACATCCAGCTTCTAACCAAAGTCTGCCTGTTTCATTGACCAGACTTCTATCCATTTCTCAGTTTACAGTTTTCTGTCCGGGAAACTGAAGCAGAGGAGTTTTGCCAAGAAAAAAGTCCAGTAGCACTGTAAAGGCGAACAGCATTTTATTTATTTACTTGGCCAAGGTATCATTGCACACCTTGTATTAGAACTAAAGGCTTGGTTCAGACAACCAGGAGTTACCTTCTTTTTCTGACGCAAGGACCCCTCCCAGGAGAACTAAGACCCCAGTGTGTACATCTAGATAATCATTTCCCTGCTCGTGTACCTGAGATAGGACCAAAACAAATACATTTATTTAAATACAAGAAAACTGGCTAATCTATTAAACACATATGATGGTACTTACCAGTCAAAGGAAGTGTACATGGCTGTTAAACTTGCAGTTCCCTGCGGTGTCATTGCTACTAAATCATGTTTGTGCCCCCTTCTTCTGGAGTAACCTCCAAACTACTCCTGGCAGATTGCAGCTGATTTGGCATGCCTGGCTTCCTCCTAAGCACTGACTTCATGTCCTCAGACCAAAACTGTCCTCAGGGCAAGAGCTGGGAAGAAAAGCTCTCAACAAGTAATCCAGTGTCACGCTCAGGGTTGTGGGAGGGTCCGAGTCAGTCGTGGATTGAATCCAGGTTGTAAGGCTGAACATTATCGACCCAGGTTTGCCTCAGATATGCTGTTGGTCAAGTTAAAACTCACTTGCCTCAACTGGGAGAGCTTGCTTGAGATGAATTCGAGCGGATACGCCCCTCTCCTCTCCGTCTACCTCACTAGCTCTCCACGAATCCTCCCTGGCTTCACCTGTTCGTTCTTTTATTCGTGCAGCCTCCACACCTGTTTCACCCACCACCCACTTCTTAAAGTAACCGAGCCACAAGCTGGGGCTCCACGACATTCCACTCTCATTGCTCCACCCACCAACCCTGTCGTAGGCGGTCAGGTCCTTGACGCCCTGCCCATGTGATCCCGTGTCCCCAACCCCCTCCCTTCTTAGAGTTGTCACCTCTGGGTGGACACTGAGCCAGGACCCCTGGACCTCCCGGGAAGGGTCGAGGACTGCCTGCCTGCCCGTGACGTGTCCTGATTGGGTTATTTCCGGCATAGTTGGGAGGGGGTTGGCATCGCCCTCCTGACATCCAGTCCTTCATTAAAAATCCATTTCCCCCTTCTAAGATCACTGATTTCAAAGCATAAAAGGATATAGCTGTCTTTAAGAACTGCTGGCCTACAACGATCCTCTCTGGCCTATGATGTTTCTTTGTGCCTCAGTCAACTGCTTTGGCCAAACCTGCTCTCTTAAGAGAGCCATTCTGGCAGAGTTCCAGATCTTTTTTCTGTCCTCCTGAGGGATCCTGACCCTGTGGGTTCATTCCGGTGAGCTTCCCCGGATCACAAGGAATACAGGCCTGTGCCAAAACAACTGGAGCTGCCCAATGCATTAATACAGTAAAACAGACTTGAGTGCATGTGTAGGATTTTGTTATTGTTGCATAAAATAGACCTGAAAGTGTGTAAGGGTGTCAGATAACAAATGTTACAGTGCGTGGGTTTTCAACCAAATTTAGTTACCTGTGTAAACTCTTTGGTTAAACTGCCAGTCATTACTGAAATGGCCTGTGAAGAAATGCATTTTTTTCTTTGAAAGTTTGAAATGAGCAAAACCTGCACTCTGAGTTTTAAAAGTTTTTTCTCTCTCTCTGGGCAAAAAGCAGGCAGAAAGGGGGGAGGTCAGTTCAATTGCTTTCCAGATATACCTCAGCCCACCTTCATACAAATGCTTAGAGATCTAGGAGGAGAGATAATGGGTGGGGAACAAGCAGGGAACAGAGATTTGGAGCAATTAAATACTAGAGAGACTTCAGGAAGGAAATTTCTGTAAACTTAAGGAAAAAATTATCTGACCCGGCCTGAGGCAGCCATTTAACCTGCTGTCCTGGAGAGGTGGAGAAAATTTTGAGGTAATGGCAACTCTGTAGAGATCTGTAATTTCCTAAGCTAAGGAGCCTGTCCTATATTTTAACATCTGATAGGGCAGGTATAGAAAGAGGGTCAGAGGAATTGCATTGTACCCATTTCTTTTGAATCCCTTGCTCAATGTGGTGCTGTGAAAAAAGTGTGCTTGTGTGCTTTTTAATAAATACTTTATAACTTTTGATGCTGTTAGTGGTTCTCTGTACCACATAGACCTCCACCATCTTGGACATGCTATTTTAAAAGGGGCATCGGGGAAGGCAGGCAGTTGGCAAGTGACTATTCCTCCAGGGGTGTACAAAGCAGTAAACTGTCCCCATGGTGACCAGGTGCTGGGCAGCGGGAGTAACAGAGGCAAGGGCTCAGAATGTGGAAGGGAAGCTGGGAGTCCTGACCCTCCCAGCAGGCAATTCCTACACAGGCCAGGTGGTGGAGGTGGCGGAGGTGGCGGGTTACTGAAGAAAGAGAATAGCCTCTCCAGGTGTTGCGAAAACCTTGGAGAGCAGAGCAGAACAGGCCCATTCCACCACATGGCCTTTTGTAAGATGTTCTCAGATCAGGGTCATTTTTGTAATAGACCTCTAGGGGTCAATAGTCCACACTGTGAAAACTTTTCATTTTCTCGCGTTGAGATAAGAATCTGCAGGACATGCACCAGAAAGATAAGGCAAAGCCTATTTCCTGTTTTTGTCACTACATCACAATGAAAGAGAGTTGAGGACTCTTTCTAACATATGGTAACATTTGCATATGTCATGGTGTTTGCAGGTTATGTCTGGGTTCCCCACCCTTTTTTTTAATCTCATATGACTTGAGGATTCATCTTAGTCCCGAAGTGTGGCACCCAGTTTACAATGAAATCCCAATCTACATTGGGTAACACATGTGTAGGAATTGAGGTGAACTTGCAAATCACATGTTACAAAAAGGCAGGGTGGGGAATCCAGACATAGCCCATGATCTCCATAGTTGTGATTGTTTTTGGTGTGGCTGTTTTTAGTTATTGCCAATGATAGCCCAGTAGGAGGGAGAAGTAGGAAGGCCTCACCTTCCATTTTGTAGGGAAGGATGCCCCCCCCCCAACATGTGCATTACCCTCCACTATTCTGTCACTGTAGCTCGGAATGCCCACAATGAAGGACTGAGCCAGTTTCCTAACTGAATTTGTCATATTTAATTAAAATGACACTTTTAAACGGACATTCTTAATAAGTACCAGGGGTCATTTCGTAGAAAAAGAGATGCAGGAGCTCATTAGCATAACTTATTAACATAAATTATTTGCATATGCCACACACCCTGACATCACCGGACGTGTGTCAGAAGGCAACACCCACCACTCAGGCTCCACTGGACTGTTTTGGATTTTTGTATGTGTTGGGGGGGGGGGGGGGACGTGCAGATCTGTCCTCACAGCGGAGGGAGAGCTTGTACCTGAATAAAACTTAGTCTTAAAAGTGCCACTGGACTGTTTTGGATTGCTAGCTATGGGGGGGACGGGGACATGCAGATCTGCCCTCCCAGAGGAGGGAGAGCTTGTACCTGAAGGTGGGCCGAGGGGGGCAGCTCTGCAACTTACCTGGCTGCTTCTTGCTCCTCTGGCCCAACTGAGGGCTGCTGGGAGCAAGGGGCGGAGCTTGTTGCATGTGCCCACCCCCTGGGCTCCTTACTGCTGGAGCTCCGCTTCTGTGTGCTCCCGCAGGAAATGACTCCTGATAAGTACTATTAAAGCATGGGAGTGAAGCTGTTTTTTTTTTAAAGTTGCTAATATAAAAGTGAGGAGGGACAAGACCAGGCAGTTAAACAACAGGAAATGTGAAGTCTCAATGAGTATTCCAGCACCAGTTAGAGGCTTTGCCTATCTTAGCTCAGTTGGTTTTAATCACAACTCAGTCCTTACCATTGTTACTCTGAAGTCACTCACGCAGATTCCAATGAAGCCTGAGAGCTGGCAGAGTTCTAAAATGGTAGAATGGGCTGTACCACTTTAAACGGGAGAGAGTAAGGGTGGTGTTAGCCAATGGGCAACAGGGGCAGCTGCCCTGGGCCCCACACTTGGAAGGCCCCAACCACCCATGAGCCCTGCGCCCCTCCCAAGGCCAGGGGAAAACAAGAACAAGAGCTGGCTCCCGCAGCTGGCCTCTGGTGGCAGTGGGTGGTGGGTCCTACCCACCTCTCATGAGCCCCAGTGGAGGGGGCAGCAAGGGTAATGGTTCTGGGCCCCATCCAGAACTTTTGCCCAGTGCCCTATAATTTTTTTAATTAAAGCATTTATATCCCACCTTTCCTTGTAGCTCAAGGCAGCTTATAATAACAGTTAAAAACATTTTCAGATACAAACAAAAACAAGATAGCAAATCCCAATTCACTAAGACCGGGTCAGATCTGAACAGAGTAGCCCCCTACAGCCTAGGGTTGCCAAGTCCGGGTTGGGAAATTCCTGGAGATTTTGGGGGCGGAGCCAGGGGAAGGTAGGGTTTGCGGAAGGAAGGGACCTCAGTGAGGTATAATTCCATAGAGTTCCCCCTCCAAAGCAGCCATTGTCTCCAGGGGAACTGTCCGTGTAACATGACATTCCACCCTGGCTTCCAAGTCCTGTCTTTCAAGTGGCATGGGACTTCTGGTGTTTTTCCTCTTCCCCTGGTTATCTTTTAAGTCTCTTTGTGACAATTAGTTATCCTTTAACAACTGCTGTCTGAACTGTGTGAAAGACTCTCCTTAATCACATTCTTTCTTCCAAGGCGTTTTCCCCTTCACTCCTTCACTAGTTACACTGAGGCACCAAGCCGAGAGAGCTTGTTCAAAGCATTCTTCCAGTCTTTTAATTGTCTTGAAATGGATCACCGCTGCTGGGATCATCAGGGGAAGGTTTCAGACGTTAAAAATAACCGTGGAGTCTGCTGAGCGGTGCAGGCAGTGCTGGAGGGGACACTTGGCTTGGACCTGAAGAGCAGCGACAATCACAAGGGGGTGGGGGGGTGGCGGCTTGCCAGAAGAGCCTATGCCTGTTGTCATCATTACCTCAGTCAAATGGCCCTGCCTGCACCACTCATTCTATGATTGCATGTGATTTTTTTTCTATGTATTTAAGTTCTTTTAAAATTTCTTTTTATTTTACACGCACAAAAATTGCAGGAGTGTGTGACTGCACTTGTAGTCAGAAGTGCTTCGGGGAAACTCCCCTTAAGAACTGCTTGTTTGCTTTGGTGTGAGAGAGTGCTTTCGGGGGGACAAGGAGCTTTCAGATTACCTCCTGCCATTGTTCCCTCTAAGGGGCACTAGGGTGTGCTAGCGCACAGATTTCCGAACCTCAGTGAAGGGATTTTCATCCCAGTGCAGTTTTGAGGAGTGGGCAGCTCTGCCCTCCTGTTCAGCCAGTGCCTGCTCTGTGGCCACTATAACAGACAGAGCTGTTGCCTGCTCCCAGCAGTCATGGCCTGCCATCCTTCAGGACAGCAGTTCGTAAACTGCCCCCTTGACCTCTGTAGGCCTCCTGCCCTTGGAGGTCCCACTATGGGCCTAGGCCACACTCCAGAGCTGTCAGGGGGCTGCAGCAGGACCCTCACTGGGAAGGTCAAGGAGGTCTGGGGATGCAGAGATGGCTGAACAAGCCAGCCGGCGGGTGAGTGGGGTGGGCTGGGGTTTCCCCCCAGGCCTAGGCCACACTCTGGAGCCATTGGTGGGGTTGAGCAGGCCCTCACTGGGAAGGATGGAGGAGGGGGTGGCAGAGCTAGCCTCGCAAGCCAGCGGGTAGGTAAGTGGGGTGGACTGGGGGTTTTCCTCGAGCCCAGGCCATGCTCCATAGTCATTGGTGAGGCTGCAGCAGGTCCTTCGCTGGGAAGGATGGAGGTGTGGGGTGCTGGTGAAGCTGGCCTTGCAAGCTGGCAGGTGGGTGAGGGGGGGTGGGCTGGGGGGTTTCCCCAGGGCCAAGGCATGCTCTGGAGCCTTCAGGGCGCTGCAGCAGGCCCCTCACTGGGAAGGATGGAGGTGGGGGGTTGCCGAGCCAGCCTCACAAGCCAGCAGTCGGGTAAGTGGGGTGTGGTTTTTCCCCAGGCCCAGGCCATGCTCTGGAGCCTTGGGGTGGGGGGAGGCTCTGGGCTGCTGGCTGGCCTGGGTGGATGGGATCATGGTCCAGGGTGGCTTCCTTCCTTCCTTCCTTCCTCTTTCCTCATCTGTTTGCTTTCTTTACACCCCTTCCTTCCTTCTTTCACTCCTCTCCCCCATCTATATGCTTTCTTTCCATTTCTTTCTTTCTTTCCCTTTCTTTCTCTCCCTTTCTTTCCATTTCTTTCTTTCCTTCCCTCTCTTTCCATTTCGTTCTTTCCCTCTTTCTTTCCATTTCTTTATTTCCCTTTCTTTCCATTTCTTGCGTGTGTTACAGCACTGGTGCACTATTTTTACTTCTACACCAAGCTTTCAAATTGCAAATTAAAAAAATAAATGTCTAGGAGTGCAATGCTATGCAAAATTACTCCAGTCTAAATCTATTTATTTCCTTGTGCTTAGACTGGAGTAGTGTTGCCAGGTCCATCCTAGCAACTGGCAAGGGATGGAGGGGACTTACCAGGAGAAAGAGAAAGGCCTAGCTCTCATTGTTGGCATCACATAGGAAGTGACATAATCATGCCAGCAATTTCCGAACAACACTCTGGTTTTTGTGCAAAAACTCTATGGTAAAACCAGCTTCTGCCATGGAGTTTTTGCCCAAATACCAGAGCATCACCCAGACATCACTGGTGTGATGATGTCTACTTCCTGTGTGACACCAGCAATGAGGCCTACTCCTTTTTCCTGGTAAGTCCTCCTTGCTGGCCAGCTGATTGATGGCTGGAGGTAGGACCTGGTAGAGGGGGACCCCTGCCTCCACCATGGGGGTCCGGCAACCCTAGACTGGATTAACTCTGCATAGAATTGTGCTGCAAATCCACTCGTTTGCTAAATGTATTCCTTTGCTTCTCTTGCAGGTGGATTCCTTGTCCCTTATCTTATTATGTTGATTGTGGAAGGGATGCCATTGTTATACTTGGAGTTGGCAGTGGGACAGCGCATGCGTCAAGGGAGCATCGGGGCATGGAAAGCAATAAGTCCTTACCTCTGTGGGGTTGGTGCGTTCTCGTTTGTCTTATTTTCCTGATCACCTGGTCCCTGTAGAATTCTTCTGGGGTTCCTGAGAAATGACTCATTCTTCTCAGATCAGCAGAAGGCTCTGCTGAGCCTGTCCATAAGGTGTCCCCCCTCTTCCTCAGGTTACCAGTATCGAGATGGGGCCTGGAGTTCCCCCAGTATTACGACTGATCTCCAGACTACAGAGATCAGTTCCTCAGTAGGAAACGGCTGCTTTGAAGGCCAGACTCGATGGCACCGTAAAGATCAGATCCTTCTGGTCTGGGGAGAGGGCATGGTTGAGTGAAAAGACACTTCCTTGGCCACAGCTTATTCCTGACCTTCTGAAAGGCGACCTTGATTCAAAGTACTTCCAAACAATTATTCTAACGGTGACCCCATTAAGAACAGGCCCTCCTGCTGCCTCATCCAACCTGGGAATAGCCACTAGGAACAACTCCATCCTGTCGTGATTGTCCATTATTTACTTCAAATGAATATTCAAGGTGGGGAGCAGAAAAAACAACTTGTCTTCAGATTGCTGTGAGCATTTTCTGCATATTTAGTAACAGTCAAATGATCAAGGCAAGACAAACTGGCAGCTTGTTCAGGGAAATTTCCCCTGGCCCATATCTGTCTCTCCAGAATCCTGTGACTTCTTTGGGTCAGGTTAATTTCTCAGCCCGCAGAGCTGCTCCTTCCCTCGTTTGAACAGAGAACTACACTCTGTATTCCATCCCTCCTGGAGCACCCTCAGTCTCCCACGGGCTGCTTCTTGGCTCCCCCCCCCCTCTTCTAAATTTAGAAACCAATTTTTTCCTGCATGGACTGAATATGTAGAATCCCCTCATGTGCCTGGAGATAACACCCTTTGGAATCCCTTCGGACAAGCAGTCAACCAAATTATATTTAAAACCTGCAGAAATATGCTCTGGCTTGCTTACAAAAAGCACACAGGCATGCCCTGGCCTGGATAGCCCAGGCAAGCCCGATCTCATCAGATCTCGGAATCTACGTGGGGTCGGCTGTAGCAAGTACTTGGATGGGAGACCTCCTTGAAATATCAGAGGTGGGAGGTGGGAGGCGGGGGCAGGCTTTATTCAGCCACCTCTCTGAATAGCCTCCAGGCCCCCAGTAGGGGTCAGTCAACAGAGGGTCGCCATCAGGGCTATTTTTGGGCAGGGACGCACAGGAACAGAGTTCCGGCTGGCTCCCAAGTTGGCCACGCCCAGCAGGAACTCATTAGCATAACAGGCCACACCCAACAGCAGAAACTCATTAGGATTGGCTACATTAGGGTTTGTGGCCTAACATGCAAAGAAGTTCCTGCTACAAAAAAAGGCCCTGGGTTTTGACAACAAACAAGGTAAACAGAATAACAAGCAAAAGGTGGGTGTGGCTGGATAACCACACTTCTGGTAACATTTGGGTGTGGCCTAATGTGCTAATGAGCTGTGCTGTCAGGGGTGTGGCCTATTATGCTAATGAGTTCCTGCTGGGCTTTTTCTACAAAAAGAGCCCTGGTCGCCATCATACTCTCTCAGCCTAATCTGTTTCACATGGTTGTTGTGAAGATAAAGTGGAAGAGAGGAGAACAATGGGATAAACTGCTTCGGGCAGTACATAAATTAAAAAAACGAGTAGTAGTTACTTCTGAGATATGATACAATTGAAGGTCGAGGCCAGTGTTCATGAATGTCCCTCTTTGTATTTTCAGGAATTGCCAGTGTAGTTGTGTCCTTTTTCCTCTCTATGTACTACAATGTCATAAATGCTTGGGCTTTCTGGTACCTCTTCCATTCGTTTCAGGTGAGAAATAGAATACTATATATAAGGTGCACAAAATCATCTTTCCATCCAGGGGAAAGGGTATTCTGAACAGTTCTGCAAATGTATTTGTTGTTGTCCAGCATAGACACCTGGAGAAGCTGCAGGATTAAAAAAAGCCATGGAGATGGCTCAGTGGTAGAACATCTGCTTGGAATGCAGAAGGCCACAGGTTCAATACCAGCATCTCCAGTTAAAAGGATCAGGTGATGTGAGAGAGCTCAGCCGAAGACCGTGGAGAACTGTTGTGCAGGCAGAGTAGACCCTATTGGCTAGAATAGAAGGATCAGGTGATGTGAGAGAGCTCAGCCAAAGACCGTGGAGAACTGATGTGCAGGCAGAGTAGACCCTACTGGCTAGAATAGATCATCAAGGTCTTTTTCAGTATAAGAGAGTTTCATGTGTTCGTTTTATTGTACATCCAATCACCCCATTGCATTTTCCAAGTGCAAGATGCTGCAACTTATATTGCTGTGTGCAAATATCCTCCTGTGAATGAGTAAAGAAAATGTTTGCCAGAAACTCTGCTAGTTTGTTATGTTAGGACCTCTAGGACAGAACAGGAGCTTTCTCATATGAACCTGTCAGACTCTTGATTTATCAAGCTTGGTATTGCCTAATTTGATTGGCAGTAGCCCTGTTCATGTTATAGTGAATGCATGTACAACCTGCATGTATACCTGTTTGTGAGAAAGAATCAGTGCGCGGTCAGTTTACAAATAAAACTGGGGACCAGTACCTGGATAAATGTGGGGTTTGAAACCACACATTCAGCTGTACACATACAATGTAATACATATTACATCGAATGTAATATGAGAATGTATGCAACACTCATATAAAGAAAAATCAAGTGTATCATGAACAGGTTATTGTTCTCCAAGTTCTCAAGCAGAGGTCTTTCATATCACCAGTACCTAATCCTTTTATCTGGACATGTTTTGGATTGAACCTGGGACCTTCTGCATTTAAAGCAAACGTTCTACCACTGGGTCTCAGTCCCTGTCCTGTCCTGTCCCCTTTGCTCAATTGCCCCAGCATTTTCAAAGCTATTCGATGTTCATCTGGAGTTAAATGGCTCCTTAGAACCATTAAAAAGTGGATAGGTGAATGGAGTGCTAATAAGCTGTATGCAGGACAGAATTGGCCATATGCAGCTAGATCCCCACTACTGTATTAGTTATACACGGGAAATACAGAGTTTCCTCTGAAAGAGATCTTCAAGGAAAGGAACATCAAAGGACGTTGATGCTTCTTTGAAGACATGAAGCTTACACAATATCAAGTCAGTGACATTTCAGAAGTGAAATATGAATGTTTACATTGTGAGCCTTTTTAAATACATATCTTGTGGTCCTATGATTGCACTAGAATGTGGTAGTGGATGCCAAATTCAGATCCCATCTTTCACCCTTCTCCAAAACTTTCAGTGTGAAAGAAAACCAGTTAAATGTTTTGTGTGGAATACTGGCCCACAGAATGTTGAGCTTTACGTACTCTGTTTTTAATTATCGCAAGCCATTTTGAGGACCTATGTTAAGTCAAAAGGCAAGCTTATTTTAAATAAGGAAATATCCTCGCAAAAACTTTTCTAATCTCTTTCAGGAGAACAGGGAAATGAAAGTATTTTCAAATTAGCTATAAACATTTGTTCCCAGAATAACTTACTGGGTTTTGATGATAAGAGCTACACTTTATAATGTTTTTGAGGCGTTTAAATTGCATAATGACACTTGAGCATGAGGTAATATACAACAGCACTAGCAATATACAGCCTAATAAGCAACCTGTTAACTTGTCACGTTGGTACTGTGACACACCCAACCCAGCCCTCATCTTCAGCACTTACTTAGAAAACATCTTTGTCTATGTGGATTTTGTTTTTCACTTTGTTCTGTATTCTAGAAATGCTTTGCATAAGTGCGGGGACTAACTGCTATTCATCGTGTCACCCTGGGTTTAGAAAACGTTTATCGTTGCAAGACTCATAAGAATATAAGAATTAATAGAACTTTCAGTGCAACCTGGATCAGTCTTGTAAAATTTATCCTGCTGTGGTTTGTTTGGGGGGTGGGTTACTGTGAAAGCAAAGATTACAAATGGAAATGTTTAGTTTGCCACCGTGTCACTGCACCCATTCTTCAACAGCTTTCCTTGGACTTTCCCTTCCAATGGTGTAAGAGAGTGCAAGCTTTCAGATCACACATCACTCTTCATCAGGCAAATGATTAGGGGGAAGCAGACAGCTAATCACAAAACTCTTAACTTTTCAAACAATTATTGTGCACTTTGTTGATCAATAGAATGCTGTGGTCAGAATATGCGTAACATATTGTACCATCTGTGTTTGAAGAGGTAGAGATTTGAGATTAGACCCTGAAGGAGCTAAATATATTTGGTTTAATGCATAACTTTTCTTCTCTATATTGCCATTATTTCCTGTTCTTCCTGCCCAGTTAAGACACCTGCCAACTCAAAAGTTTGCATATCTCACACCATCAGAAGTTAGTTCAAGGATAATGCCATTTTATCTAAACTGAATGGCAAACACTGTCAGAACATGTGGCTTGCCTTCAAGTTAGTTCAAGGATAATGCCATTTTATCAAAACTGAATGACAAACACTGTCAGAACATGTGGCTTGCCTAGACGTCACAGACTTCATTGCAGGAAGGTTATGTAATGAGCAGGGAATAATTTATGGTTCGCTCCCCAAATCACCATATATTGGCGTGGGACACTGCATTGCATTCTGCTTCAGCTAACCTGCACTTATTTGCATGAACCTCAGTCAAGGAACTTCTGGGAGCATGAGAGTTCATATCTGCCTTTCATCCCAAGGATCCTTTGCCATGGGCAAATTGTCCACTGAATATTAACCATACTGATTATGTGGAGGAGTGTGAGAAGGCATCATCCACACAGTACTTTTGGTACAGGAAAACCCTGAATATCTCCCCATCTATCGAGGAAAGTGGGAGCATCCAATGGGAGCTAGCAGTTTGTCTGATCCTGGCATGGCTGGTGGTCTATCTGTGCATTCTCAGAGGAACAGAGTCCACAGGCAAGGTAGGAAGACTACTGCAATTGATTCAAATTATTATTAGGGGCTGAAGTATTGAGCTGTAACAAACATGAAGTGAATTAAAACCAGTTTGGGTTTAATCCTTGTCTGCTAAAGAAACACCAACGTTGTTGTTGTCTGAGAAAAAAATGCAGACATCCTGACCTGATGATTATATTATTAAAAAACGAACGCACAAGGCAGCGTTTCTTAACTCTCAAGAGGGTTCCATTGCTTTAAGCGGAGGGCCCTAATATGTACATGTATACCAAGGGATGCATGTGCAGATCATTCTTTTCAGCGTAACGTAAGGGGCACCCTGCCTATAAACAGATCTGTGTGCTCACCTGAGCATACCTGGATCGCTCTATTAAGGTGAGCAGAACTGAGACAGCACTGGTCACTACTCTGATCTCCTGTGAGGAAGAGGGGGATTAAGAGTGTACTATTAAAGAAGCAGCCCAGGCTAGCCTGATCTCATCAGGTCTCAGAAGCTAGGTGGGGTTGGCCCTGGTTTAGTGTTTGGATGGGAGACCAGCAACGAAATCCAGGGTTGCAACCAAGGCTCCCTCTAAGCTGTGGAGTCTTGTGAGCAAAAATTCTACTTTGTGAGCTCCTGGCATTAAAGTTGTGAGCGAGCGATTTGGCTGCTGCATAAATCAGTTTGCTCTGGAGCCCTCCTTTCCTGAGCGAAGACAAAAACGTGTGAGCCGGAGGCTAAAAAACTGTGAGCCGGCTCACACTAACTCAGCTTAGAGGGAACACTGGTTGGAACCCAGAGGCATGCAATGGCAAGCGCCTCTGAAGATCCCTTGCCTTGAAAATCCTGTGAGGGTTTGCCATAAATTGGCTGCGACTTGATGGCCCTCCCCACCACCATGAAACAAACTCTAGTAAATGTCCAAAATTGAAAATACGGCTTTCGGGGCATGTGCTTTCACAAGTGAATTTGAGATGTGACAATTTTACCTCCCAAATACTACTTCAGCAGCGACGACAACATTAGAGCAGTTAGCATACCACTCCCTTCCATCCCTGTCCCCCCAATCCATGGTATCTGTCTCTTCCTCATGGGCTCAAAAGATTACATGGGGAAGATTGGTTTGTTTGACAGCAAAGAGATTTGAAGCCTTTTCTTATATGGAATGAACTCACCCCCAGAATTGGAGCATGGGCGCACACAGGTTCCTCAAAAACAAAATCCATCTCCATAGCCAGCATGATAAAATTGTTAAGAGCAGTGGGACTCTAATTTGGAGAACCAGGATTGATTCCCCACTTACTTCTCCATGTGAAGCCTGCTGGGTGACCTTGGGCCAGTCACAGGTCTCTCCACACTCTCTCAGCCCTAACTACCTCACAAGGTGGCTGTTGTGGGGAGAGGAAGGGAAGTCAATTATAAGTCACTCTGAGACTCCTTGGGGTAGAGAAAAGTGGGGTATAAAAACCAATCCTCCTTCTTCTAGCAGAACAGTTGTTCAGAATTTTAATGCATATTAAATTTAAATGGTGATCTGCAGCTCTAATAAATGTAGCTCTTTGGTGGTGCCTTTGCAGGTTGTGTATGTGACGGCTTCTTTGCCCTATGTGGTCCTCATCATATACTTAATCAGAGGCCTGACACTCCATGGAGCTACAAATGGACTGACATACATGTTTACGCCAAAGGTACATGTGCCGTCACTTGCTTGACAAATGTAACTGAAAAACCTTTCATTGTAAATGAAACGTACATTTCACCAGTATGTGTTTCTCATCCTAGAGGTATAGGCCCATGAAATAGCTACAAAACCTATCTTTCATATAAACACAACCCAAGTAGAAAAGAAAATAAGATAGCAATAGACTAAATAATCTGAAAGCACGAAACCGGATTTCCTCTTCCCTGGCATGTCGATACCACCTGGTATCTGCTGCAGGAATGAGTGCTCTGTGTACACACTGAGGTCTTTTGTCCACTCACTTCAACGTGAAAGCAGAACAGCATTCTCGACAGAAGTGAAATGGAGCAGCAGAAATGGCGCAGATCTCTGTGTGTAGAATGTGTAGCACATGTGTAGAATGCGTAGAATTTGGCACATTAACACGCTGGTTGCCAACACAAGGTTAGCAGGATCATAACACGGTTTTAAAATTCTTATTTATTTATTTGTTCGGTTTATATCCCGCCCTCCCCACCAAGGCAGGCTCTATGAGCTGTTAACCTTCATGGCTTCTAACTTGGAGTTGCTTTAACTTTACATGACATTTTGCAATATAATTCCCTGGAGAGATTTCTTATACACACAGATGACTACATATTGCAGTGATCACCCGTAGAACTTGGAGTCAGTCACACCCGTCATAAAACCAGAAATCAGATTAACAACAGATGTTGAGGATCTCCCTTTAACTGCAACAGGATCTAGTGAGCTCAGCTATGGGAAATATTATTGAACGGCAAAGCCAGAAAGAGAAGATTGCTGAGACCTAAAAGGAAGGAGGACTATACTGTTGAGTTAGAACGAAGAGTTACAGATCCCAGGTGCTCGCCCACAATGCTGAGACATCTGAGACTGGCTTGATTTTATTGGAACTAAGGCTGCAGTTCCCGTTCATGCTTGCTTGGGAATGAGGCCCATTGGCCTCAGTGGCATTTACGTCTTCGTAAACGTACATAGCCTGGGTAGCCCGATCTCATCAGATCTTGGAAGCTAAGCAGGGTTGGCCCTGGCTAGTATTTGAATGGGAGACCTCCAAGGAATACCAGGGTCATGATGCGGAGCCAGGCAATGGCAAACCACCTCTGAAACGTCTCTTGCCTTGAACACCCCATGATCAGCTGTGACTTGACAGCACTTTCCACCACCAAATGCACCTGTAAACAGCTACTACTGAAGTTGTGGATTTTACCAGATAGGGAAAGCAGGCTGTGTCCATATTGCTCATTCTGTAGTCCATGGCCATACAAATGGGAATGGCCATGACCTAGCCTACAGGCACATTGAGAGGATCAGTCAGATGCTGCATAACAGTGCCAGTCTCATTTCTGTGGGCCTTACAGCTAGAGCAACTAGCAAACCCCAAGACGTGGATTAACGCAGCGACTCAGATCTTCTTCTCTCTCGGGCTTGGCTTTGGAAGCCTAATCGCTTTTGCCAGCTACAACCAGCCAAACAACAACTGCGAGCGGCACGCCATCATTGTCTCGTTAATCAACAGCAGCACCTCAGTCTTTGCCAGCATTGTGACGTTCTCTATTTATGGTTTCAAGGCAACCCACAATTACGAGAACTGCATAAGCAAGTAAGATTCACTTTTTGTTTCAATCCTCTGCTTTTCACCTGCAACTGAAAAGGTATTGCAAACAGCCTTACTTTTGTTTAATGACAAGATGGCAAAACCGTTTTTGGAGGGCATCGTTTCCTGTCATCTAATTTGGAGCTTTGGCATGAGATGATGGGAAAGCATCCAAGTGTGCAATTAACCCACTCAAGAGGAGAACACACATTTTCCCCTCATCACAGCATTACAGTAAATGATGCATTCAGAGCTAGTTCTGATCCTTGTGGGTGCTTTCAAACATTACAGATTCATGTTGTCAGCCCAGTATGAGGGCTCTTAAACATGGTTTTGCCACACACAGAGACTGGAAATGGATGAATGGTTAATTTCTGATCATTTTTGAGCCAAGTTAGACACTGATCTCAATTTTAATTTGCTTTATGGTTTATTATTATTTTTAAGTCATCAGATTGTTTTGTGGTGCCAGAAACTACCTTATAAGAATATTGCTTCTTGCTCTCTTAATTTAGTGTCTAAATTAATTCTGTTGACAGGGTGATCTTGCTTCTTACAAATGCCTTTGAATTGGAAGAAGGATCAATAACGGCAGCGAACCTTGAATATATGAAAAATTATCTAGCATCTGCTCATCCCAGTGAATATACAGAACTGTCTCCACAGATAAGGAACTGCAGCTTGGAAGCTGAATTAAACACAGTGAGCTGCTTTAAAAAATTGTTTGAACAGAGTAAAGCTCATTTTTAGGATGTTAAAAATGCATAACAGCAACCAGTTTGTTGTTGGTGTCTTATGCTTTAAATTTATTATGGAATATCTACCGTAACTTTTCTAAAACTCACAAATTTGACTAAGGACCCTTTCTATGTAAATGTAACCTGAGACCAATTTGCTTTATGGTTTATTGATTTCAGTCAAATCAATATACCTTGAATTAAACTTTGTTGGTCTTAAAGGTGCCACTGGACTCAAACTTTTTACTGAGTGCAAGCTTGTGATATATGGAAGTATTCTTAAAGCGACTACTATAGGTTTGGACTGCAGAGTTTTTTTCTTCGCATCAGCCATTCACATGTGGTTAGTATTCTTAAAGCGACTACTATAGGTTTTGACTGCAGCGTTTTTGGAGGTTTTTTCTTAGCATCAGCCATTCACATGTGGCTATACAAGTTTATTTACTTATCACACCGTATTTGTGTGTGCAGGAAAGCATGCTGCAATGCGCATGCAAATTATTAGACACAATCCAGCCAAAGTTGATGCTGTACAGAAACAGTCGTAAAGTGCACAACGAATGCTCAAAACCCAATTTATTTCAATGGGATGTAGTTGCCACTGGATTGTATCATTAAGGTGGAAACTGGCTGATGACATCCACGTCAGCTTCAGAACTTGACAAGAGAAAAGAGAGCTATGTATGTGGCCCTCTGACACATCCAGAGCTGAATATATGCTACCACACCACTGGATTACAAAGGATGAGTTGTCAAATCGATCAAGTTTGTTCAGCTCTGACTACGTTGATCGTGTGCATCCCCCCCACCCCCAGCAATTAATGCACTCCAGGGCTGACAGCACACACTTTTTCCAATTTGATGAGAGAGTGTCTTGGGCTCACAGCTAGATCAATGTTGTTTTACGTATTTGTAGTATGTGAGATACTTGCTACTCATGAACCTGTTTACTTCCATTTTCTGGCTGTTGTTCACAGACCTACTGCATCTTCTGGGCATGGAACAGCGGTCACTGTGGGTGTAGAGGGGGAGGCATTTGTGAATTTCCTGCTTTGTGCAGGGGATTGGACAACATGACCCTGGAGATCCCTTCCAGCTCTATGATTCGAAGATCTGTATTTTCAGGCACAGTCCCAAGAATATGCATGGTATTGTTTTGGCTCAGCCAGGCTGTGATGCCTTTAGTAATAATGTAACACAATGAGGGCCCATCTCATGAGGTGGGCACTGTGCCACAGTACAGAGCCTTGCCAGCCAACAGCTCAAATTAATTAACTGGATCTATTCTCAAGAATAAATATTAACTACTGATAGGCAAGTGTCCTGCCAATCAGATTTCTAAGTTTTCACCCACAATAATAAAAGCGGCAGCCAATCTGTGGACAGTTCTTTCTAGTCAGGTATCACCCTCCAATCAATTGTTGCTTTGGCCATGGCAATGCATTGTCCATAATTTTACTGTTTGGTCTTCCTTCCTCACGGGCAGGCAGTCCAAGGGACTGGATTAGCATTCATAGTCTATTCTGAAGCAATAAAGAACATGGAGGTCTCCCAGCTGTATTCAGTGCTCTATTTCGTTATGCTGCTGATGCTGGGGATAGGCAGCATGCTAGGGAACACTGCAGCCATCCTCACGCCTTTGACGGACAGCGAATTCCTTTCCACTCACGTGCCCAAGGAGATGATCTCTGGTAAGCTGGCTATTTCTTACATGAACCCCAAACAGTAAAAGTCACCTAGGTGTCCGGATATGTTTTGCGCCTGTAAGGGAGTGTTGTGGGAGCATGCTGCCACACGTGTTGCACCCTAATTGCATGCATGGCCAACAGTGGCACTTCTAGACATCCTCGCTTCAAGACTGCGGACGCTGTTCTGCCTATGGGTGTCCTGCACATGGCAAAGGTCAGCGCGCGGTATTGCTTGACATCAGCATCTTTCAGGGGTGTCCTGCACATGGCAAAGGTCAGCGGTATTGCTTGACATCAGCATCTTTCAGTTCCAAAATGGTCCCTTTTTCTGTATGCCTCCTTTTGCTTTGGAAATGAGGTGCAGACATCAACATCATGTTAACTGCTTTGGTCAACTGCTGAAGCACTCACACACTACAATAGCATCAGTCAGCCCACCCTTTGAACACTGACCGCTTCCACAAGTGGAATGAAGAGTGGGTACTTTTTAATCTCGAGTGTCGTACTTTTCTTCCCACCGAGACTGCAACTGCTTGTTTTGCTTTCGCAGGGGCCGTGTGTTTTGTCAACTGCATCATTGGCCTCGTGTTCACCCTAGAGGCCGGCAGCTATTGGTTCGACATCTTCAATGATTATGCAGCTACCCTGTCCTTGCTGCTCATTGTATTAGTGGAAACGATTGCTGTTTGTTATGTTTATGGGCTAGGAAGGTAAGAGCACCCGTCACATCACTGTACAATTAGTCTACACAACATTCTGTTCGTTTCTATCCAGGTATCCCTATTTATATGCCTGCTATTATACCTCAGAAGCCAGGAAGCTGAAAATTCCTGGCATCCCTTCAAAAATGTGCAGGGTTTCTCTGTCTGCAATATACGTATCGCCTTGTTTCGATCAGGAATGGGGTAGAACCATTTGAGCAACAGAGCACTGCTCAATTTTTATTATGTTATACTCCATCTTTCTCCCCTACAGGGACCCAAAGCTGCTTGGCATTGTTCTTGCACTCCGCCATTTTACGGTCACAGCAGTTTGCCTGTGAAAGAATGATCAGCCAAAGGTCACCTAGAGCAGATTTGAACCTGGAACTCCCAGCTTCTAGCTCCCCACCCTGATGGCTCATTGTGCTCCTTTCTTTGACAGATTTGCGGAAGACCTGACCGTGATGACAGGCCATAAACCAAGCTGGTACTGGAAAATTATGTGGGCTTTTGTTAGTCCTGTGCTAATTGTAAGCCTATTTATATTTTACATCACTGACTACATCAGCACAGGGACCCTGAAATACCAAGCGTGGGATGCAACAGAGGTATTTTACTCACGGCTGTTTGAAGAAACTAACCAGCAGTAGGCTGAGATCTACCAGCTAGGGAAAAGTATGGAGACCAGTGCTAGTAAATTTTGAAAACAAAATGCTGTAAGTTAGCTGTTTAGCTTGTGAACTGCGAAGGACAATAGGAAAATTGATCTTAAGTAGGTGTAGCTTTGGTACATTAGAGGCACAATTAGAAAGTTGCACTATATAAGGGAATACCTAAAGAATTTTCAGTCATGTCTAATAACTCAAGAAACTCTAGTATAAGGGTGCAACAGCTATTTTTTAACTCCGCCAATTAGGTGAGGGCCATGCAAAAAATGATAAAAAGGAACAAAAATTAGGATATTTCCCTTCTCTCTCTCGTGCTGTTTGCTCTGAATCTCAGCAGCAAAGTGCTACAGTTCAGCAG
>NW_015160231.1:455145-466120 GCF_001447785.1 Gekko japonicus
AGCAGGCTGTAAAGCCGATTGACTGTTCAGAGGCAAAAAACAGGACCTGCTTTTAATCCCAAATAAAAGCATTATTTTACCTTTCCTTCTCTACACTGCATGGAAGACGGGCTTCTTTTGGGGGGGCTGGGAAGAATAGGACAGTATGTGGAAATTGTTTAGCTATGCCCCTCAAACTCCCCAGAATGCTATGAGGTGTTAATGGGTTGTTAGGAAAGCAGACTAATGTACTCATAATTGATGATCAAGTGTGCTCAACACTGTGTCTTCTAAAGCACAGTGGGTATAGTGAGTTTACAGTGAGATGTTTTAGGGATTTTGAGGTTATAAACAGGTTTTTCTGCATACAGAAAGTCCCCCCAACATCATTCACTGATTGATCAGCAGAGGACCAAAGGTCTTCTAGAGAAAATGATATTCAGTTTGCTGAACATGCACGTTAGCAGCTCTCCTGACTTTCAAGGGGAAGGGTTAGCTCCGCTGTGTCTGTGAGGTTTACGGCTCAGGCTCACTGAACTCCAAGAGAGAAACAGTCATGATTTTCTGAGAGGTAGAAGTCAAAAGTATGCAACACAGAACAGAATTGTCTTTCAAGGAAAAAAAAAAAATGAAGCAACCCACCTTGCAGTTTCAAGGCATGTTATAACACATCATCTGTTCAGGTTCTGTATCTGTAAAATTCATATCTTTACATTGGCTTTATAAACACCACCACTTTTTGGGTTATTCTTGCAATGCAACTTCTGAAAGAGGGAGAATAACATCAAGCCAGACTTGTGAGGAGAACAGGTACTTCTTTAGTAGTTGGCACCTGCATGCAGTTTATGCAATACAGCAAGAGAGGAAGGCAGAGGGTAATATCCCACATAGCCATCATCTGTATTTTAGCCTTGATATATAAACCAGTCCCAAAAAGCTTGTTGTAAGCTGGTACAGACATACATATATGTAAGCTAATCTACGTTTGCTCAATGTCAGAACCCACAAGAATTTGCAGTCCTACGTGAACCTCTTCTCAGGGTGGGCGCTCTGCACCTTACAGAGGAGAGGTGGGTGGTGAAGACAGGCAAGGCTTTTTCAGAAGTGGCACCTCACCTTTGGGATGTCCTCCCCCTTGAGGCTCTTGGCACATGCCCTACCTTCCTTTGACACTGGGCCAAAGCATTTTGATGTAACCACCTTTTAACTAATGGAATCCATCTTGTTAGGTATTTTATGGTCTTCTCCAAGTTTAAGGACTATTGTTATTTTAGGCTGCACTGTTTATGTTGCTTTTATGTCCTGGCAAGTCTTTATTGACTTGCCATATGTTTGGTTATGTGCCACCCTGAGCAGGTTCTGGAGTGGCAGCAGACACATTTTCTAAATCAAATAATACAAGAATTGACCCGGTGGAAAGTTCCAGAGAGATTTAAATGTTTCTGCAACAAAGTGGCAGAGATTAGATGTCTTCATTGAAAGAACTGCAAGGTGGCTCAAAAATAAAATATTTTAAGATGAGCAAGAAAAAGTTGTTCCTAAAAGCAGCATGTGTCATTTCACTGCATTGAGAGGATTACAGTATTACATTCTGGATAACTGTCTTTTGTAGGGTCAACTGGTTACAAAGAATTATCCTAGTGGTGCTCTAGGAGTTATTGGACTGCTTGTGGCAGCATCCACTATGTGTATCCCCCTGGCTGCATTAGTAACTTTGATCATAAGCAGAAAAAGAAGGAATGCATCAACTGCTGCATGACCATTAACATCTGGCTTTAAGAGAACTTCAAGAACAGCCACAGCTTCCACAGTGCATTCTGAAGAGTCCTGCAGATACCATCAGCAACCGTTAGACATGCAGAATCTGGGTACTGCCAAACCAAACTACCCTCTTGGCAGCTCCTGTACTGACTCAGGCAAGTTGTAGCTGATAATGGTTCAAGATGGTCTTCAAGAGGTATGTCTACAGAATGACAATGTTCAAGTAGACAACCAGCTTTTACAAAGAAGTATACATTGGCCAATTTCATCTGCCTACATAAGACAACCTTTGCCTTAGTAGAAATGTGTTTCTTTTGTATCTGGAGTGCTAGAAGAAAGTCTTGCACTTCAAGGAAACTGCAACGTGTCTGCTACACAAGTTATCTGTGCTGTTCATGGAATGTATATTCCTGGTAGATGCTAGGAAATGTCTGTAGAATCTGCATTGGCTCACTGAGTTATCAATGTTTGTATGTACAGCACTGTTTACAGGAAGTAAACCACAGTTTCCAAAATGTGGCAGTCTGTGGCATTTCATAAGATGTACTTTGCACCACCCTTCTGCTAATCAAATGTTCAACACAGGGTCATGTTATGAACTGAAAATATGCATCGGATAACCTAACATCACATCTTCCATTTCCTAATATTCTTAAAAGTTACCACGAAATGTCAAAATACACATAAAACCTTTAAAAAGTGGGTTATATATGTTCTCCATAGCAAAATTTAAAAACCAAAGCCATGTCATACTCTCTGGCCAAGCTCTTAACACCTCTTCTTCAGTATCCTGTGGACACTAAATGTGGCAAGTATCGGGTTGCACCACTAACATACTATAAACAAAACATGGAAGCCATTCCAGTGAAAACACAACTCAGTCAACCTTAAGCACCTTATGTAGCCACATCATGAGAAAAACATTTACCTCGTTTGCATGTACCAGATGTTGCCGTCATAGTTTTGACCTTGGATAGTGAAAGCTAAAAAACCTTTTAACACAAAAACCAATGCTTAGGTTCTTATGAACAGCCTGAGGACTACACAGAACTGCCCAAGAGATCACATACTGCTTAGCCATGTCCTATTACATGACCAGGACCCCACACATCGACAGTTTCCTACCCTATTATAAAATATCTAATGTAGCTGCTGTACCCAGCTCTCTTAAATGACAGCTGAAATGAAGATACCAATTTTAATCACTGAATGCTTGATTACAACTGTGTAACCTACATTAATTTTTTCATGCTAAAGTTCACAGAACACTTAAAATACTAGCTGAAAATCAATATGCACCAATAGATCAGGTAAGCATAACTGGAAGCTAAGTCACAAACAATGAACCTTGGGAGATCGGAAGAAATTACAACATATGTACTGAAGAAATTCCATGATCTGCCCAAATAGCTTTGCCAGACTTGGAGTAGGTTCTGTGGGTCACATGCACAGGTACATAAACTGGAGAAGTTTTCATACTTGTTTATTAAAAACTGACACTGAATACAACCTGTACAAAAACAAACAAACAAACCAAAGTTGCTGGGCATTTTTCAGTGGCTGTAAAGAAATTATCGCCTAGGACCTCCTCTTCCTCGACCACGACCTCTTCCTCTGCCACGACCTCTACCACGTCCTCTTCCTGCAACTGAAGACAAAAAAGACAAATTTCTTTGAACAAAGATAGATTTGAAATAACTTTGATTTAGCGTGTTATGTATTTTACCAGATTTTGGACTCAGTTTTATTTAAGTCTCAATAAAAATTTAACTTCACTTTTAAATAATGCTTTCACTATACTAAAAGCACTGCATTAGCAAAGGAATCTTTCTGCAATAATGTGTTGCTAAACGTCACACAGCCATGATCTTATTTTCTACATCCTTATACCGGTTTTCCATTCAAAGAACAAGTAGTTATGTTCATACTGTAAGCTCTGTCACAGATAAAGACAATTGTTGCTACAATGAGCCTATGTCAAAAAGAAATGTGCTAAGTACAGAGACTGTAAATCCCACATCTTCTTTTGGGTCCCAAGACAGATTCCACAACAGCTTAATTCCAGTAGTTCTTAAATAGAGATGTTTTTAAAAAGATCAAGAAAGGAGATACTTGGTTCAATCCAAGTAGTATAACCACTGGCAAAAAAGAAAAGATCACCAAGACTATTTTGGGGACGTTGAGACCTACATAAACAAAAGGTATGTGGAAACTGAGTGACTGACATAAAGTTAGCTGGGTCCAATGCACTGATCTTCAGACCAATGCTCCCTCTAAGCTGTGGAGTCCTGTGAGCAAAAACTCCACTTTGTGAGCTACTGGGATTAAAGTTGTGAGTGAGCAATTTGGCTACTACATGGATTAGTTTGCTCTGGAGCCATCCTTCCTGAACTAAGACAAAAATGTGCGAGCCAGAGGCTAAAAAAACTGAGCTAGCTCACACTAACTCAGTTTAGAGGAAACACTGCTTAAGACTCCTGTCTACAACTATAGAGAGGTTAACCTGAGGCAAAACAAGCATCACAGCAGTCCTGTGTCATCAGAAGCCATACAGACATTAGACAATTATACTGATTAATGCTGTTTCTTGCCTACCACAACAATCACTCCCTATGACTTAACATTAGAGGGCAGCTGAGTATACCAGATATTCAGCCTGTCCCTTATTGTCACAAAAATGTGTTTCAGGAATAAGTTGTGAAGTGGCAGTGCTATATGAGCAGAATTTTTAAAAATTATTTGAAATGTATTGGAAATTTATGGCATTAGAGAGCCATTCCTAACTCTGATTTCAGTAGACTTGTGTGACTACTAATTTTAAAAGAACCATTAAAATAACTCAAGTGTTTATATCACTCCTTTCAGATTTGCAGGAGGAAGGGAAGGAATGAACATGAACAACCAATCATTGGTAGGATGGTCTGCTATGGAAATGAAAGGATGTGTGGCCTCTTGGATTCAACCAGATGGGTCTAACTACTATCCACTCAGAACTGCACTATTAAATAAGGCTGAATTCAGATGTAATGACAACCTATGGCCTGATGTCACAGGAATTTTGCTAAAAGAATTTCCACTAAAGTTGAGCAAGCTATGATGCTAAATCATGAAAAAGCAGCTAACATTCTAATGAATCATTCATTTATTCTAGTTTGAGAAAAAGGAAAACTATTTTGCCAGTGTTATTCAGTGAATAAGCACACTGTTTAAGTACATACTTCATTCTCAACCAAGTATAATCTTGGGAGATTTATACAATAAGCATTTATGCTACCAGTTCTTGATATTATGAAATAAAGTCACTAACCTGCTTCCCTTTTCTTCGATTTAACTTTTGGTTCAACATCCACCAGCAAAGTATCTAGGGGCAAACTGTCTGGCAAAATGAAGTATCTAATATTATTCCCTCGAATACTCAAAGTCTCCAGCTGGACAGGTTCTCTGTTCTTCAAAGTCATCTTCACAGCTTTAAGATGGGTATTCATACTGACATCCACACCTAAAATGTAGAACAAAACTTCCAGTTGAACCCGGGGTTTAACAAATTTCAATTATCCTTTAATATATTGCCAGACGCCACAGATGAAACTCTTTAGGGCAACACAGAAGAGGCAAATGTACTACAGAGAAAAGTAAATGCAGTCTGAAAACTCATAGGAAGAAAATACTCTTAGTTGCTTTGAGCACCACTGCCTGTCCTCCTCCCCCCTTATTCTCAGCCATATTCTCTCTCCAGGTACAGAATACCCACTCCCATTGCACATTGGCTAGATATAAATGATCTTTCTATTCAGGGTTCAGGGGCACTAATCCCCTGCCATAATCATCCTCTGGCTAAAGTACAATATCAATAAGCCTACCCAGAAAACCATTCAATAAGCTGAACTAAATATGTATGGGGGTATCCATGGTTTTATTTTTTATGTTATAAATTATGGTATTTTTGACTTGTAAGCCTCCTTGAGCTATGAAAAAAATGAAATATAAATATTTTAATAAAGCTGGCACACACAATTTACAAGTGCCTCTTCTCCCACTGTATCAGTGAAACACAGAGAAGTTCCAAATGAAAGTCAGAGTGGTATATTGAAAAGAGCACTGGGTTTGAATGAGGCAAACCCAAGTTAAAGTTAAAATGGCCTTGAATAAATTGTGCTCACTCAGCCAAACTCACCTCACAGAGCTGATGAGGGAATAAATGTGGATGACCATACATATGCCACCCTTAATTCTTGAGAAGCGGAGAAGAGGATAAGAGTAAATTATAATCAGGGGTTCTTCATGCAATTGCAACACATGCTCCAATAATAATTATTAAAAAGACAGCTGCTTACGACATATTGAGCAGCACCGCAGCCCATACCTGTGATTGTTCCATGTACTTGGGTTCCATTCTTCAGTTCAATTGTCACAGTCTCATGGCTAAGTTTCATGAGAAACCTGCAAGGGATAAGTAACACAAAGGTAGTATTTTGTAGCTAAAATGTTACTGCATTTCATTATTTTTTTTTAAAAGCTCTGGGTACTAACGGATACCAAGATTAATGCAATAGTTAAAGAAATTGCCATAAAACAAAGGCATAAAGGATATCTGTCTTCTGGATCATACCACTGGCCAGAGAACAACTGAACTGTTGCCAGGCAGTGGGAGTTTTCCTTGTGAATCACTGATGCTTCACTCCATTAGGAATTGTGAAAGAACTGTGCAGTACTTTGCTGAAAAGGAAAGGGGAAAAAAAACAAAAAACCCAAAAGGATATGGAAGCCCACATGGGAAAGTGGTGTTCATTTGCTTTGGAATGGGGCATCAGCTGTCTAGTCAAACTGAAACAGGTAACTCAGTTAGGTATCTGGCTGCTCATTTTAGAAATGAAATGTAAAATCTAAGCCTCTAGAACAGGGGTGTCAAACATAAGGCCCAGGGGCTGGATCTGGCCCATCCAGGGCTCTTATGTGGCCCGCGAGCAACTGATGCAAGAAAGGGAGATGGGGGGAGTGGGCAGAGCCTCGTTCAGCACAGCAGAGCAACCTTGCCTGCAGCAGTCAAGCATCGTGGAAGCATCTGCCCAGCATTGCACTCCTGTCTCTCCATTCTGCCTCTGTGGGTTTTCCTCTGCACCCCACCCCAGGGGGCCTTGCAGTGAGGACACACCAACTCAGAGTTTACCAGCTGCTGTCCTTTATACAGTTATTATCTCCAGTACGTGGCATTACGTTTTATGGCACACATGGCCTGGCCGGACAAAGACATTTATGTCAGATCTGGCCCTCGTAACAAATGAGTTTGACACCCCGCTCTAGAACATGAATTGAGGGGAGGAATAGAAGAGAAAAGACCAAGTTTATAATTTTACAAGACTATGCCTTATTTTACAGTCTACTTGATAAGCAGTGTTTTAAAACAAGGTATTTGCTGTTCAGTTTAAAACTTTTTTCTGGTATCCAATATGAAAAATCTACCCACAGAAAGCTCTTTCATGGATGTGAATAATCAGTGTTGTCAACCGCCTCACTTGTATAAGTAGCAAAAAGAGAACACCAACTATAATACATTTTTATTAGTACTAATGATAAACAATCTGGTTGGGGGGGGCAGCACTTAGGCCATTCATAGTAATGAAGAAAATGTGGGAGCCAGTATGAATTCAGTGGCTAGTTTGCTGGATCATGTTCAAATGGCCATACAGGAATGGCTGTAAGTCCAAACAGCCACTAAACTTGCAGAGTGGCTCTAGGCAGATCATTGGGTGACTGATGTTGTCAAGATCTTAGGATATGTGTACACTGGACCCATGCCTTTCCTGGTTGTTAAAAGCACACAAGGACCTTATCAATGAAGACCTGAAATGCATCATAAATCAATCACTGACCCAGGGCTCATTCCTCAGGTCATTAAAACACACAGCCATTCCTTCCCTACTGAAAAAGTCATTAGAGAATGATGTGTCTAATTATCACCCAAAAGAAAATGAAGGGTTGCTCCAGCTGCTTAGAGAGGTGACTGGATTTCTCCTTTTGGGCTATATATAAATCTGATAGCCAGAATGATAAAATTCTTCTTAGAAAGGAAGGAGAGTGGATTCTTGAGTTGACAACCTTGGTACCATATGAACTAAATAAAAACATTTCCTGGCTGACTTTGACATAGAAATGCAGACTGAGAATAGGACATTTTTTTCAAAGCTGGTGTAGTGAGAGCATTGCTACATTTATATTCCACAAGTCTGTACAGATTTTTGGTTAAAAGAGATTTATTCATTCTATTAATTTCCAAAATTACATATTATTTGTTTGTACATGCCTGTAATAATTCTTGCAACATTATTCCACATTCCTAGCAGTGTTTTGGTTGCTCTTAATAATTAAATGTTCTTTACACATTGTCAGAAAGCTCTGTCTTTTAAAACATTTTGTATCATAATCACAAAGAGGTTATTAACATTTTGGAATAAAATTTTCTTCTCACTGCACCATTGTTTTTTCTTTGCCAATCACCACCCAGTTTTCAACCTACCCTTCCTGGGCAAGATTACTGAGAGCGCAGTATCAAAACAGCTCCACACCATTGTGGATAAGTCCTCTGCCCTAGACCCCTTTCAGCCTGGCTTCAGAACATGCTATGGAACTGAGACAATTCTGGTGGCTTTATTTGATGATCTCCAATTTATATCATGCCTTGTGCCGTTTTATTGACACACTTGAAGAAACTGGGATAAAGGAGTGGTGCCCTAGATTGGCTAGGTTTAAATAATTCCTTACAGGTAGGACTCACAGTGTCACTACTGGACGCCAACAATCACCACTGTGTGACTTACCTTACAAAGCCTTATCACTCATGTTACTCAACTATAACACACTTGGGAAAAATCATTACATTTTTGGAGTAAGCTATTACCAATATGCTGATGGCACCCAGCTATAACCTAAAGGGTGCTGGGGTCCCCTTCACCTTTGGGGTCCTATATGGCTCCACCATGCTGTCTATGCTTTTGGGCTCCAACTTGTTTTCTATAGTTTTTCAACAGCTGTATCAAACTGCTGGTTGAGGATATCCAGAGATTAGGGCTGGACTGTCATCAGTACACAGAGAACACTCAGCTCTATTTTACATTTCTAGCCAGTCCCAGGAAGACCATAAAATTCTTGAACTAGACTGCCTGGAGACAATCTTGAAGTAGATGCGGGTTAAACCAAAGCTTAATCACAACCACCCAGAAGAGCTGCAGGTGAGCAAAAGATCCCATAGCAGCCATTTTATGGCAGCACCCACACCACCTATTCTCGAAAATTCCAGAAATGTTCATAGAGTCAACAATGCTGGAATCCCCCCCCCAAGGAACATTTTACTAGGGTTCAGAAGAATCCAGCCCAGTCTACGAGCCCATTACTACATTAGAGTCGGTTTGTAACCATGTGATCAAGTTTCTTCCGCTTCACATTAGCTAAATTTATATGCATTAGGAGAAAAAGAAAGCCGCAAGTTTGACAGAGAAACGATGCTTAAATCCCGAGGCAAGAAGCCCGACAAAAGACTCTAATTAAGAGACGCCCGCCGAGAAGGGGCGGCTGGCGGGCCACATACTTGCCCACCGCCCTGCAGAAAACGAGGCGGCAACCGCTACTCAAGGCCCGGATGAAGCCAACGGCCGAAGAAGGAAAAAGGAACAAGTGGCGGGAAGGGAGCGGTCCTCTGATTCATTCCAGGCTTACCTCACAAGCTTCATGGCGGCGGATGGACTGAAACGAAAGCAGGCCGAACACTCGCCGGGGACAGAAAACCAAAGACGAGCGAGGGCTACACGATAATGTTTTTTAAAAAAATTGAGCGCGGAGCAACAGCCCACGACTAGGCCGCTCCGATACTCGCGAAGAAGTGCGACTACCGCGCGCGATGAATGGCCGGAAGGACCTCCTCTTCCATCTCCGCTGCCCCGGATGTGAAGGGAGACTTTGAGTGGAAGCGAGCGCCTCCCATAGGAGGGGAGGACTCTGTGCACTTGCGTAGAAGAGTGAAATTGACACGGAGAAGGAAGGAAGGAAGGATGGCAAGGTTTCCTCTGGTGCTTTCTAGGTAGCCCTTGGCGCCGCTTGCAGGCTTTCAAAAACAGAGACCTTGCCCATTTTCCAAAAGTTGTCTGAAACTTGAAGCAGAGGAAGAGGGACCTCAACAACCTAAGTGCAGGCAAGGGCATGCAAAGGAAACCAGGAAGGACATTTCGAGGACCTCCTCCACATTCCTACAAGGCTTTACAGAAGTTACGCTGTCATGGCTTCCCTCAAATAATTCCCTCAAAGACTCAGTCCGCAGAGCATTCTCTGCTGGAAATTCCCAGCCCTCTCACATTTCCCAGGGTCACAGGCCTCGGTTCCTGCCTGGAGCGCACTGGAGCACTGCTCCGCCAGTCAGGAGCCCAGGGGGCGGGCACATAAGCCCCGTCCCCTGCTCCCACCAGCCATCCTTTGGGCAAGGAGGGGGGGAATGTTCCCCCGGCTCCCTGAGCCCCAGGGTGGTGGCCTTGGACTTGTAGCGGCAAATTCCACCTCTCGCTGGAGAGGTCATTCTGGCTCCCCCAGCTCTCCTTAGAGGCTCTTGAAAAGGTTATGGCGGCAGCTGCAACGCGGGGGGGGGACGTTCTCCCTCCTCCCTGAGCCCCGGGGTGGTGGCCTTGGACTCCTAGGGGCAAATTCCACCTCTCGCGTGTGATGTACGAGCGGCATCACACACGAGAGGTCATGCTGGCTCTCCCAGCTCTCCTTAGGGGCTCTTTAAAAGGTTATGGCCGCTGCGCTGTTCTTGGCGGCAGCTGCGACGCGGCGGGGGGGGGGGGCTTTTACCCTGGGGTGGTGGCCTTGGACTCATAGGGGCAAATTCCACCTCTCGTGTTGCTGCTTGGACATCACATGCGAGAGGTCATTCTGGCTCCCCCAGCTGTCCTTTGTTCTTGTTGTTCAGTCTTAGTTTTTTTGATGTTGAGCTTCAAGCCCACTTTTGCGCTCTTTAAAAAGTTATGACTGGCAGGTGCGCGGGGGGGACTGCTGAGCTGCCCTCCCCGCCAGCACCGGGCCTGAAGAAGGGCCAGCCGAATGTCAATTTCGGCCCCATTATATCCTATGGGCCATTGAAGTCAATGGCGAAAACATTGGGTATATTCTGGGGGCTGGAGGGGGGAGTGTTTGAGGGAGAGGCTCCAAACTTGCAGGGTAGCTGCTGGAGCCTCTCCCCAAGATACCAACC
>NW_015160231.1:467694-469635 GCF_001447785.1 Gekko japonicus
CCTGGAGGTTTTTAAAATCATATTCTGAGCGTGGAACAGGGACACTGGGGTGTGTGGGGGGTATTGGTGAATTTCCTGCATTGTGCAGGGGGTTGGACTAGATGACCCTGGAGGCCCCTTCCCACTCTATGAGTCTATGATTCTATAATTCACCCAGGCTGGCTGTGGGCACGCCAGTACCTCTGTCAGGTAGAAGCGCCTGAGATCCTCCCCCTCCCCTTTTCCTTCGCCCGACTTGGAGGCGAAGGGAAGGGAGAGGGGGGAAAGAATGGCTCCCAGGTGCTTCTGCCTGTCAGAGGGACTGGTGCACACTTCCGGTGATGTCAGGGGGTGTGGCATATGCTAATAAGTTATGCTAATGAGCTCCTGCAGCTCTTTTTCTACGAAATGACCCCTGCCCAGGGAAGAAGGATTGACAGTTAAATTACTAAAGGTGCAAAGTAAAAAAAAGACTGCAGTCTCTAGGGCTGCCAACTCCACTTTAGGAAATGCCTGGAGATTTTGGGGTGTGTGTGCCTGCCCGGGGAGGGCAGAGTTAGGGGAGGGAACTCAGCGGGGATGTGATGCAGCCGAGTCCGCTTTCCGGAGCTGCCGTTTTCCCCAGGGAAACTGATGACCCTACAAGTGACACCTTAGCGACTAACAAAATGTATTCCAGCATAAACTTTTTGAGTGCCGCTCACTTAATCAGGTGCATTTGGTGAGCACTGATTTACAAAAGCTAATAAACGGTGGAATAAATGGTTAGTTTTTAAGGTGTCACTGGTGTCCTGTTGTATTTCTGCTACATGCTAATATGGCTACACTTCTGGAATTATCGCAGGTTTTCCAACCTCCAGGTGGGGCCAGAAAATCACCTGCAAGTACAACTGATCTCCAGACGACAGATATAAGATCCCCTGGAGAAAATGGCTCCTTTGAAAGGTGGACGCTATGGCATTATACTCCCCTAGGACCTCCCCATCCTAAACGCTGCCCTTCCCAGGCTCTACCTCAACATCTCCAGGAATGTCCCAATGTGGCAGCCTTAATCATCACTAAGACTGTAATCCTCAGCATGATTACTTTGGCATAAACACCATTGAGGGCAATACTTCCAAGTAAACAGCATCAGGTTGAGCAGATCTGTCCTGTGGTCAGTCTTGATAGGCCAGGGTCCAGGGAGAATGTCGTGTGTTCACAGCATGAGAATTGTGGCCTGCTTCTCACAGAACCAGGGCTATTTTGGGGCAGGAACGCAGAGGAACGGAGTTCCGGCTGGCTTCCAAGTTGGCCACGCCTAGCAGGAACTCATTAGCATAATAGGCCACACCCAACAGCAGAAACTCATTAGGACTGGACACATTAGGGGTGTGTGGCCTAACATGCAAAGGAGTTCCTGCTACAAAGAAAGCCCTGGGATTTGACAACAAAAAAGGTAAGCAGAACAAGAAGCAAAAGGTGGGTGTGGCTGGATGAGCACACTTCTGGTAACATGGGGGTGTGGCCTAATATGCAATTGAGCTGTGCTGTCATGGGTGTGGCCTAATATCCTAATGAGTTTCTGCTGTTGGGTGTGGCCTATTATGCTAATGAGTTCCTGCTGGGCTTTAGCTACAAAAAGAGCCCTGCACAGAACAATTTTTCTGAATCACTTTTACAATTCAATTCTGTGCAGAATTATTTCAGTCAAGGTCCATTGACTTCAGTGGTTTTAGACTGGAATAAATTGCATAGGACTTGCACTGTTACTCACCCATCTTTTGTTCTGTAAAACTGCCTAGGGCCCTGTTCACATGGAGGATTTGCTGCGGGAGAGCTACAAGAGCATGGCGGATTAACTGGGCGCGATCACACCGCAACATCTGGGAAAGGGAGCGCACCCATGGCAAACCGCTGAAAATGCGGGATTAAAAACTACCTGCTCGGAGGTACTAGCAACCGGTTTGCCACAGGCTGCCT
>NW_015160231.1:469701-478829 GCF_001447785.1 Gekko japonicus
CGGAGGGAAGGACCTGTAGCTTGCCGCTAACGTGTGGGAGCGCGTTATGGTGGCTCTAATTGCGGCGGTGCAAAAAGCCCCGCCTCCCCCCCACGTTATCCAGCCTGTGTTATCCCCCACGTTATCCAGGCCTTGGTTCATTCAGGCTTTGTTTAGCTCACATGCAATACAAGAATAAACAAAAAGCGTCCACAGGAGTGGCAGTATGGATAAGGACTGCCAGGCTTTCAGGCAGAAAGTGAAGGATGAAGGGGGTGTAAAGTTGCCAGATCCAGGTTGGGAAACTCCTGGAGATTTGGGGGTGGAGTCTGGAGAGGACAGGGACCTCAGTGTGTACAATGCCATAGAGTCCACCCTCCAATACAGCCATTTTCTTCATGGGAACTGATCTCTGTCACCTGACAATGACTTCTCATTACGCAAGCTCTTATAATTCTGTGGGATCCCCAAGTCCCACCTGGAGACTGGCATCCCTATTTTGTGCACATTCACCAGGGAGTAAGCCACACCGAACATATTGGGACTTATTTCTGAATAGACATGCACAGGACTGCACTGGAAGCTAGACAAAGGGGAGCATTCCCCTCTTCTAAAGGCCCACTCACCACCCTTTGTATCACAACAAAGTTTTAACTGAAAAACTTTACACCATCATGTACCATAACACACACACACACACACAACTTTTTTCTTCTGGGCAGGGGTCATTTCGTAGAAAAAGATGTGCAGGAGCTCATTAGCATAACTTACTTGCATATGCCACACCCCTGCATCCATGTTCTCCAGGGCAACTGATCTTTGTAGTCTGGAGATGAGCTATAATTCTGTGGGATTCCCAAGTCCCACCTGGAGACTGCCATCCCTATTTTGTGCACATTCACCAGGGAGTAAGCCACACCGAACATATTGGGACTTATTTCTGAATAGACATGCACAGGACTGCACTGGAAGCTAGACAAGGGGGTGCATCTTGCTCTGACTGAGGGCTGCTGGGAGCAGGAGGTGGGGCTTGTTGCATGTGCCCGCCCCCTTGGCTCTTTACTGCCGGAGCTCCGCTCCTGTGTGCTCCTGCAGGAAATGACCCCTGCTTCTGGGCATAGACACCTAGACAGATTTCTTTTTAAGACAACTGCTTTAAAAGGATGGTTCCAAATAGGGTGTTGTGGTCCTTCAGAATGGCCACAGGATCACACTGAATTTCTGCAGGGTCTAATCAAGGAAGATCTGTGGCTTGCTCTGTGATATCTTCGGGGTCCCAGTGTGTGGAAGTCATGTGGAGGGATGGGGAGATAGACAAGGAGGTCTATGAAATCTCAGGAGTCAAAGCTCAAATTAATTAAATAAACAAATTTGTATTTCCACTGAAGTGAAGAAGCTTAGTATAACTTAGTTTAGTATAGCATAGTAGAAGAAGCTTAGTATATATGGTGTGCGACTGAACAACAAATAAGCATTAGTATATTTGTACTGAGTAATTTAAGAGTCATGGGTTACTAATTTCAAGTGGGCAGTATAAGCAACAATTATAGGATGTGCTGAAGCTACATTGCTGGAAACTCTGGACACAATTCCAGTTAAAAAAGAAAGGAACGATGAAATAGGAAGAACTCATATGGTAAGAGTGTTTGGCAGTTTATCCATTTATCGGTTTAACAAGCTAAACATAATAGTGTGTGTGAGCCCCGGAGTGGTTTTACAGGAAAAATAATTTGAATTAAAGCCGAGAATCTTCACCTGGATTACACATAAATTCAAGAGGAAAAATAAAAGAATTGCCGAGCCAGCCAGGAGTCGAACCTAGAATCTTCTGATCCGTAGTCAGACGCGTTATCCATTGCGCCACTGGCCCTGCTTGTAAAAACCGTTTCTTTGCTTCCTCTGTAAGCGTCATCCAAAAACCTGGCAGGGACTGCGATCCCCCCAAGTAGGTGGGGCTATAGGCGGGACTCTTTGTCGAAGGCCACCAATCAAACTTTCCCCAAACGAATTCGCTTTGATCCAATCTTCTAAGCCCGCGCGCCACTTTCGCTTTTAGGGGGCGGGCCCTACATTGAACACGAGTGACCAATCCCTCTTTGACGCTTGCCCGGCGCTACAGGCGAGAGTCAGAAGACTGAGCCCCGCCCCCTTCCGCCCTTCCGATTGGAGCGGAGGTTGGTGCGCCTGGAGGGGTAGGCTCGGCCAATCCGCGGCTCGCTCCTAGCTGTTCCGCAACTCCCCCCCTTCCCTTCTCCGGGCGGCCGAAATGCTTTCCGATTAGGTTTGTCCCGCGAGGGGTCCCGTCCCGTCGGCCTTCGCACGTCCGGCGAGAAGAGCTGGGCGAGAAGCCGGAGCCGGGTGGCGCTTGCAGGAGGAGGCGATGGCGGCGGCCGCGGGAGGAGCCTACGCGAACCTGAAGCTGTGAGTCACCGCAGTGGGGAGGGAGAGGAGCCCTTGGCCCGTGAATGTGTGGGGGCAGCCCCGGGGGGAGAATCCCCCGCCTTGCTTCTCTCCCCCTCAGCCCAACTCCTGTCTCGGCCGGGACGTCTCCCAAAGCGCTCCTCTCAGCGGCGACTGAAGCGCTGCAGCCGGGCCGGGCTCCCTCCTGGCTCTCCTCCTCGCCCTCGCCGGCTCCCTCCCCCGCCTCCGTCCCCTGCGTCTTTTCCTGGTCCCCTCAGGCAACTTACTCCCCCCTCTCTCGCTTTCTCAGTCTCCCCCCCCCAACATCTCCAAGCCCCCCCTCCCCCCCCCGCTTCAGGCTCGCTCTGCCCGCCTGTCGGTGGAGGGATGAGCAGGGAGGGTCGCGCAGCGCTTCTGTATCATCACGGCCGCTGAAGCAAAATTTCCGTCGCTCTCTCAGGGGGCCCCTGGACCGCCTCTCCAGATCGGTTTAGCGCTCCTCTCAGGTGCGGGCGGGCGGCGAGGTGGTCGTCTGCATCGGGCTCTGCCGCAAGCAGTGCCGGATTTACGCATAAGCTAAATAAGCTACAGCTTAGGGCCTCGCAATCTGCTGGGGCTCCCTCCTCATGGAAAACCGTGCGCCTGGCTAACCCCCACCCACCAGACGGAAGGTTCATTTTTTCTCCTTCGCCTCCTGCCATTGCGCAAGGGGATCCATTTGAGAGGCAAAGAATGGAGCCTGACAGCTGGGGCGGGCTGAAAATTTCCTTGTCGGTTGACTGGTGGGCGGTGGCTTCCTTGATCAGCATTAAGGGTCTCTCACAGGTTACACCTTCTTGCATGGAAGCTTTCCCCCTGCACAAGTTTCTTATACAGAAGCACTTCAACTCAGTTCTTTACCTCCACTACTCTGTTCTACATGCCTGTCAATGGTTAGGATCAGAGGTCATTTCGGGGGGGATCCCGGGGGATCGCAGTTCCCCCGGCTGAGGTACGGGGGTGGGGCACATGACGAAGCCCCGCCCCCTGCTTCCGGCCTCCCTGCTTCCGGCCCTCATTCAGCCAGGAGGAGGCAGGAGAAGAGGGAGGGTAAGTTGCTTCCTCCCTGCCTCTCCCCACCCCTGCCTGCCTGGGGCCAGGGAGGGCCTTCGTGGGGCTTCCTTGCACTCCCGCGGCCTTGCAGGTCCACCGGGGCCCCTCATGGGGCTCGGCAGTGGAGCTGCAAGGCCACCGCCGGCGGCTGGGACCGTTGGGGGCGGGGTGTGTGGCCTTATGACACACGTCCGGTGATGTCGGGGTGTGGCCTTATGACACACTTCTGGTGATGTCAGGGGGTGTGGCATATGCTAATGAGTTCCCCTAGCTCTTTTTCTACGAAACGACCCCTGGTTAGGATGTCTTTTTCTGTTCCTTTACCAGTTATGCTTCCCCCCCAACATCATTCATGTAAGATAGTTACTGTCTTTTAAAAAAGGAAACTAGTTCCTGTTCTGACCATTGTGGCCTGCAGTGATAACACAGCTGATTTGAAGGTGAAGGTTCACTGCCTCTGTTCAGTGACCCTGGTATTCTTTGGTGGTCATTTCAAATTCACCTGTGAAAGCACATGTCCCAAAAGCCATATTTTGACTTTTTGAGCGTTTACTAGATATTGAATTGGTTTCATGGTGGAGGAAAGTGCAGTCAAGTCGCAGCCTACTTAGAGGAACCCTTCATGGGATTATCAAGGCAAGAGACATTCAGAGGTGGTTTGCCATTGCCTGCCTCTGTGCAGTGACCCTGGTATTCTTTGGTGGTCTTCCCATCTGAGTACTAACCAGGGCTGACCCTGGAGATCTGACAAGATAAGGCTATCCTGAGCTATCCAGATCTTCTGCCTGTAGGTATTAATGAATAGCCTAATGATCTGGGTAAGTAGGAATCTATGTTCCCAAATTCATTCTGTCTTCCTCGGTATTGTAACATGACCTTTCCGTCCTACGTTTTCAAATAGTTAGACTACAAACTGTCTGTAATTTCCACTGGAGTTCTTAATTCTTAAAACGAGTATTTTTAGTGGAGTTTTTACTTGTGTGACTTGCTGTCTGTTTAAAATTTCTGATATTAACCAGAAGGGAGGAGCTTGTAAGCAGCTTTTCAAATGCTCTTGTTAGTTCAGTTGCTGGGTGTCTGTTTGTTCTTCTTTACCTCTGCAGTAAGCCTAGTGAAGTAGCTTTTAGCATCTGAACATTAAAATCAAAAGTAGGAAAGCTGTTTCAGTGTTGCAATGCTGCTTACGAATTGTAAATTCCTTACAGGTTATCTCTGCTGTACTCTTGCCTTGCTCTACAACTGTGTTTCCAGTTTCTCGAGGCATGCTCATGTGACCCTGTGAAATGATCTTGGAATGGAATGTTCTGCCTTCTGAGATAGCAAGTACTTTGATAGGACATATTCCTCCGTTTACACTAGCTTATTTGCTGACATGATGACCATCCAGAGTAATTTAGTCAATTACCTTTGAGCACCTGGGACCTTGGCGGAAGACTGTAGGCAGACTGTTAGTTCCAATGGGAGCAATGCTAGTATGCAGCAGCAAAACGAAAGAGGAATCCAGGGGCCAACAGAATGTATTCCAACATAAGTTTTCATGAGTCAGAGCTCACGTCAGTGAAGCGTACATACATTGAATTTTGGCTTTCGATTCACAACAGAAAGAGGGGATGAGATATTACACAGAGAGGCCAGTTTAAAACAAGATCCAGTCAAGAGTTCAGTCAGAGTGAGTGGGTGCCATTCAGTTAGACAGTGGAAGTAGGATTAATGTAAAATCTAATGCAAGATAAGCATATACAATAGGAAGTTAAAGAAGTGTAGCTGAACTGACATCTATAAGGGGTTGGATATGCAAGATATTAGTAATTGTAGTCAGTGAGGAATCTCAAATCCTTAATAAAACCAGGGGGAGGATAATCTTGACCTTGTTGATCAATTCTAATTTAACAATTTCATGTTGGACTTTCCCTTTGATGTTCCTTGTAAGAGAACTTTTAGATCAGCAATGGAAAGCCCTGGAATATTAACATGTCAGTTATCTAGATTCTGGATATGGCCATTTTTAATGTCAGGTTTGTGTCTTTTCTTTTTTTTTTTTTGCATAGTGGTGTGTTTGTCTGATATAGAGAGTGGAAGAGCATTGTAGACACATGATGCTATGTTGGAGGATGAGCAAGTGAATGAGCCAGCTTTGTCCCCATATTTGCTTAAGCAATGTGATCACATAACCTAATAACATCTGCTAAGTAATCGCTGGATCATTCCCTTCCTCATACACAGTTATATGTTGATTCTAGAACTAGTAAAATTGCCAGTTTATTGTGTGCTTGGAAAAATATGGTGAACTGTACCTGTAAATGTTTTAAATGTAAATAGTAAGTTGTCATGTATGTCTGCATGTTCATCAGTGGTTTGTCTACTTCCTGATTTGCCATAATAAGACTTCAGCATTATTAGAACAAATGGGAGACTTCTTCAGGGTGTGAATAAAATCTTCAGTTTCAAATGGACATGATGCAATAATGATGTGAGGTCCCTGATGCTTCGTGTGACTACTTGAGAACTCAATCACTGTCTTCAAACAGCTGCAATAGTCAGTCTTGCTTTTATCCTGTCCTCCTTGTCAAGAGCTTTGGGGCAATAAATGTGGCTTTCTCAAAGCAACCTGCAAAGTGGGTTTGACAGAGTAAGCAACTGGCAGAAGGTTGCCCATTGATCCTCATGACAGAGCAGGGATTTGAACAAGAGTTTCCTTTTAGTCTGGAAGTCTAACCACTACATACTGGCTCTGGCAGCAAGCATTGCATCTTCAGAAAAAAACAAAATGCCTCAATGCCATGTTCTTGCCTCTTTAAAGAGAAGTATTTATATCTGTTACCCACTCTGTCAAGAAATGTCGCCATTTAATCTTATCATGGTCATGGTTCTAACTTTGTTCCTAGTAACAAATCTGCAAGATGTGAAGTAAATGGAAGTGGTCCTCATGTGCAAGTATTTATTCCTTCTCTCTCTTGGTCCCCTCCTGTCTGTCTAAAGATGTTCCTTATATTTTTTGCATCCCTGAGAACTGGGAAGAGATGGTGGAAATCTCTTTTATCACTGTCTTATCCTAGAGAAACTTACACCACTTGCACTTTTTAACCTGAGAGCAGCATGAAACAAATGTGATGAGGAAAAGTGTTTTCATTATCTTTGCTGAAATAATTTACAGATTGTTAAGTTCTGTTGGCACTGCAGCCTGCTTAAGTTCACCTTTGTGTTCATACCACAAAATCACTTGGCTGTCTGCAGGCTCCGGAATGACTATTTATTTTAGACTCCATTAGCAAATCCCTTTAATATATGAGAGCACAGTTTTTTCTGTGGTTCCTGTAAAAAATTAGTAACATTGATCTGTTTGCCCACAAGTAAGGTTTGGCACTTTACCAAGGCAAAGATAATTCTCTTTCCTCTTTTTCTTTCTGCTCTTGGGTCGCCTTTTGTATTTTGGGAGACCTTTAACTGATGAAGCTGCCGCAAGTAGTTGCTAAAGGTAATATGATAGTGGGAGATTTGAAATATGAAATAGGGCTTGACCTTGCATGCTTTGTTATTAATAAAAGGAAGAATGAAATAATTTTGCACAAATGCTTTAGGTAGGATAGATGTATGTTGTAGTTACTCAGGTTCTAGTTCCCTGTGCTGTATTTGCAAACTTCTCAGAGTATTATGTTGCATCATTTATGTATTAGTCTCTCAGTTTTTTTAGGCTGCACCACAGTATTAATTTAATATTTTCATTTGCTTCCCAAACCCATGATGGGGCACCATTGCAAATTTGGCCCCAGTATGCCTAGCAGCAGGGCTTTTTTAAAAAGGAAGAAAGAAAAGCTTGAACTCTCAAGAGGGAAATGAAGCTTTCAATCTGTATACCTAGCAGTTCGAAAGCAAGAAATTGCAAGTAGATAAATAGGTACCACTTTGGTGGGAAGGTGACAGCATTCCGTGCGCCTTGGTGTTTATTCATGCCAGTCACATGACCACGGAAACGTCTTCAGACAGCGCTGGCTTTTCGGCTTTGAAACGGAGATGAGCACCGCAACCCTAGAGTCGGACTCGACTGGCTTTCGAGCAAGAGAACCTTTACCTTTACATTTATGCCTAGCAGCAGGGCTTTTTTAAAAAGAAAGAAAGAAAGGAACCTTTACCTTTACATTTATGCCTAGCAGCAGGGCTTTTTTAAAAAGAAAGAAAGAAAAGCTTGAACTCTCAAGAGGGAAATGAAGCTTTCAATCTGTATACTGAAAACTCATGAACTTTAAAATATTTTTTTTTAAGTTTTGTCGAAGAGGTTCCGGAACTCTGTTCCGGCCCAGAAAAAAAGCCCTGCCTGGCAGCTTTTATCCACTTGCATTACATACACTGGATTCATATGCACCAGTATATAATTTTTGACTTAGCACTTTGTCTTCAAACATAGCCTCACGTGCAAAGCCAGTTTTAGCTCCTGCTTGGCTTGATTCTCCGCTTTCACCTGCAGCTTCATCTCCTTTCTGCTTATGCATAGGATGGTGAATGTGGGCAGGGAGAACACACTTTCTTCCTCTCATTGTACTAGAACTCGGGGCATTCAATTAAGTTGATGGTCAGTAGATTCAGGATGGACGAAAGGAAGTATTACTTCACTCAATAAGTAGTTACGTTGCTGAACTTGCTGTTGGTAAATGTAGTGATACCCACTGACATAGATGGCATTAAAAGGGGATTAGACGGATTCATGGAGGGGAGGTTCGGCAGTGGTTACTAGCTGGGTAACTAAAGATAATCCCATGCCCAGAGGCAGTAAATCTCTGGATATCTCTGTTTATTTAATTCATTTGTATCCTGCCTTTTTCCCCAATGGGAACCCAAAGCGACCTACGTCATTCTTCTCTCCTCCATTTTATCCTCACAACAGTCCTACGAGGTAGGTAAGACTGAGAATGTGTGACTGGCCCAAGGTCATTGCTGGCCCGTAGCCAGAATTTTTTTTTTGGGGGGGGTGAAAATACCAGGAGCAGGGAGCTCGATTAGAACACCACTAATTACCTTAGTGAGGTTGCCCAAACAATTGCAGATTGTTTACATTATCAGCAATTATTAAAGACTAAATTTAATTTTTAAATGTAATTATAAAGAGGAGAAGGGGTGTCTGCCGCTAAGTCAGTTAGTGAGTATATGTCTAGAAGATTCTTGTAGGGCTGGGAAGTCTTTCCTGATGCAGTTAAAAAGAGGCACTGCGGCAGTCAGCTACTCTAATAGGGGTTGTTAGAGATATGCTTAAACTGGAATATAGGTTAACTTGCTAAATGCAGAGCTTGAATGGAAACGAAATTTGTTTAACCATTATTTAAGAATTGTCCATGTTCAAAGGGCGGCCTAGTAAATCCAATTTAATAAATAATAAATAAATAATGCACAGATCTTAATACAGTTTGTCCTCATTCTTTTAGACAGTAACTTGTGGGTGCATGCTTTATTGTACGGCACAGGATGTCTTTTGGGATTCACTTTACCACAATATGTGGTGGTTGGCTTTGAGAAATTCCCTGTACTGGAATAGTGTTGTGCATTCAAGATGGAAATATGTTATTTCTGAAAGCAAAGCGGGGGACAGTGAGTGCTAAAAGGTTTCTTAAATGCTATTGAACGCGGTGCTATCTTTAGATACCATTAGAGCATCAGAGACTGAATCC
>NW_015160231.1:478876-481272 GCF_001447785.1 Gekko japonicus
GTGGCATCATTAAATCCCAAATTAGTGTAATTACTTCTAAATGTTTTTTCTCTTCTGCACATTAGTACCTCCCAATGTGAGATTGTTGCAAGTAAGAAAACAGTACAAACATTTTGCAACTTAATTTGAAATGCTCGGTGTGCACCAAAATACTGCCAAATTGTATTTCACTCTTTAATCTAGAATGAGATTTTATACAGAATAAAATTAGGCTTGTTGATTGGACATTCAAATTTTGAGAAAGCTTTGGTTTTAAAGGATACACTTGCCTTGGTTGTTTAACATTTGCAAGAAGAGAAATGTTTTCTTTTTTAAAAAAAGATTTCTAGCTTAACAGTAAAACTGAATTTGTGAGAATGACATGAAATTTCTTGTTGAATAACAGGAGATGCCCTTTATCTTGAGGTGTGGGAGGGGAGAAAATAGCTTGGAAATCTTTGACCATCATCATAAGGGCCTGCAAGACGGAGCTCTTCCGCCAGGCCTTTAAGTAGGAGCGGCCGCCACCACTGAGATTCCAGCATCCATCTACCCCATTACTGGGGGGGCGGTAGATGTCGCCCGGCAGAAATGGGGAGAATATCATTCCTGGTGCTCATGCCATTAAAAAAGTCGGCTGCCAAAGTGGAATGTGCGCATCTTGGTGATTTTATGTAGTTTATTAGAGCACCGATTTTATTATGTATGAAATATTGTTTTACTGTTTTAAATTCGGCATTGCCGCTTGTTAGCCGCCCTGAGCCGCTGGGTAGGGCGGGATATAAATCCCTAAATAAATAAATAAGTAAGTGGGACCAGGGATAGCTCCCATAATGCCAGATATTGATCACTATGAACATGTAATATATGGATCTTGTATCCTTCCACTAAGTTTATCAAATCCTGTATCTTGAAAATAGGTTGACTCTCACATTACAGTAATGGGATTGTAATTATTAAATACACTATGGTAGGCTGATAAAAGCCAATCAGAAATATGTTCAAGAAGAAGAAGAAGAGATTAGATTTATACCCCTCCTTTCACTATGCGAAGGAGTCTCATAGCGGCTACAATCACCTTCCCTTTCCCTCCCCACAACAGACACTCTGTGAGGTAGGTGGAGCTAAGAGAGCTCTCTCGAGAACTGCTCGTGAGAGAACAGCTCTGAAAGATCTTGTAACTGACCCAAGGTCACACCAGTAGCTGCATGTGGAGGAGTGGGGAATCAAATCTGGTTCTCCCAGATTAGAGTCTGCATTCCTGATCACTACACCAAACTGGCTGGGAATTTGTATTAAAATGTTTTGTTTTGAGTATATTATGTTTTAAACTTGTTCTATTAACAGGTAAACCGCTTTAGGAAAAGAATTGTTTGCAAAAGGTAGTACAGTATAGAAATGTAATACACAAATAAGAAAATGAGATAAAATGGGATTAGAAATGTGAAGGCCTGGGGAAAAAACTGGAAAATTGGGGGGGGCCTGGGACTTTTCCCCCTGAGGCCTCCCCCCCCCCCAAATTTTGGCGAGAGGAATGAGTGAAATGCTTTTAAAGACGGGTTGGCATACAGCTCTCAAATCCAAGATGCATTTCTGCACCTAGAAGGATACCTAATCTTCATGAGGGGTGCATGCAGGGCTTTCCTTGCTTCTCAACAGTTGTATGCTTTCTGCTGTCCTTTTAACTTGATGTAATTGACCTTTTCAACTCTCCCTTAAACCACTGTGACACCTTTACTCACAGACTGGGTAAAAAGTAGCTTATTGCGGTACGTTGCAGGAGGGAGAAAAAAGATCAGAAGGAAGTTGGGCAGAAACTGCACTAAAGCCTGAGAGGAAAACTGGAAGTTTCATTGAGAACCTAGCTCTCTCTAACCAGATAGCAACAATTAAGGTACGTGTGCTAAGACAGCATTAGGGTGCATCAGCTTGCAGTTTTCGCTTGAGTATTGGATATGTATATTTGCAATTTTGCTTGTACAAAACTAAGGCATTCATAACTTTGAAAATCCATAAATATGTCAAATATTGTATTTTATATGCTAAATGAGTTATAAATTATGCATTTTTATTTGTTAAAGGAGTAAAATTAGTTTTTGATAGGAAAGTAAATATATATTTCAGTTTTCCCCCAAATTTCCATCTTTTTCTGAAATACAGGGGAAATAATGCTGTGTTTTCCCCATGGCTTCAAAATTTCCAGAAATGTTACATCTCTAGGTAGAATAGAAGTGCATGTGATTTTAATTGATTGAGTAACAACAAAATAGCTGAGAATTCTTAGTTCTGGTTTACGAATTACCTTGGGATATAGACACATAGAGGAGTATAGTGTACGATTTGAGCTCTCTGCAGCTGCTAATCTCACTGAAGAGTGTACCCACCACTCTTGTTTCAATTGCTGCCATCTGTGGAAG
>NW_015160231.1:481373-487727 GCF_001447785.1 Gekko japonicus
ATGTTTGCAATTTTGCTTGTACAAAACTAAGGTATTCATAACTTTGAAAATCCATAAATATGTCAAATATTGTATTTTATATGCTAAATGAGTTATAAATTATGCATTTTTATTTGTTAAAGGAGTAAAATTAGTTTTTGATAGGAAAGTAAATATATATTTCAGTTTTCCCCCAAATTTCCATCTTTTTCTGAAATACAGGGGAAATAATGCTGTGTTTTCCCCATGGCTTCAAAATTTCCAGAAATGTTACATCTCTAGGTAGAATAGAAGTGCATGTGATTTTAATTGATTGAGTAACAACAAAATAGCTGAGAATTCTTAGTTCTGGTTTACGAATTACCTTGGGATATAGACACATAGAGGAGTATAGTGTACGATTTGAGCTCTCTGCAGCTGCTAATCTCACTGAAGAGTGTACCCACCACTCTTGTTTCAATTGCTGCCATCTGTGGAAGTTTTGTTTTGGGTACCCTGGTTCTCTGGACAAATACACCCAGGAGCAGGGGGGGCATATTTACATAAGAACATAAGAAAAGCCATGTTGTATTAGGCCAGTGGTCCATCCAGTCCAGTGCTATGTGTCACACAGTGACCAAAACCCAGGTGCCATCAGGAGGTCCACCAGTGGGGCCAGGACTCCAGAAGCCTCCCAAGCCACTGTTGCCACCCAAGCATCAAGAATGTAGAGCATCACTGCCCCAGACATAGTGTTCCATCATAGCCACTGATGGATCTCTGCTCCATACGTTTATCGAATCTCCTCTTGAAGCTGTCTATGCTAGTAGGCAGCACCACTTCTTGCGGCAGCGGATTCCATGTGTTAATTACTCTTTCAGTGAAGCACTTCCTTTCATCTGTTCTAAGCTCACTGTTCATTAATGTCATTGAGTGCCCATGCGTTCTTATATTGTGAGAAAGGGAGAAAAGTACTTCTTTCTCATCCTTCTCTATCCCTTGCATAATTTTGTAAAACTCTATTGTGTCAACCCCAATCATCGTTTCTCCAAGCTAAAGAGCCCTACTGTCTTTAACCTGTTTTCGTAGGGAAGGTGTTCCATCCCTTAATCATTTTAGTTGCCTTTTTCTGCACTTTTCCCATTGCTATAGTATCTTTTTTGTGTACACAGTATTTCAAATGAGGACACACCATAGATTTACACAGGGGCATTATGATACTGGCTGATTTGTTTCCTAATAATCCCCAGCATAGCATTTGTCTTTTTTACTGCAGTTGCACACACTGAGTCCACATCTTCAGTGAGTTATCTACCATGACTCCAAGATCTCTCTCCTGGTCAGTTACTGCCAGTTCGGACCCCATCAGTGTATATTTATAACTAGGATTTTTGGCTTCAATGTGCACTTGCAATTTGTACTTGCCTACCTTGAACCTCATTTGCCACGTTGATGCCCACTCACCCAGCTTTGGCAGATCCCTCTGGAGCACCTTACAGTTCTCCTTGGTTCTCACTGCCCTGAACAACTTGGTGTCATCTGCAAAGTTAGCCACTTCACTGCATACTCCCAACTACAAATTATTAATAGAAGTTAAAAAAACACCTGACCTATTACTGAGCTCTGCAGTACTCCACTGCTTACCACCTTCCACTGTGAAAGTTGCCCATTTGTATTCCTGTTAATTACCCAGTTTTTAATCGACAAGAGGATTTGTCCTCTTATCCCATGACTGCTGAGTTTACTTAGGTACCTTTGATGAGGAACTTTATCAAAAGCTTTCTGGAAGTCTTAAGTAAACAACATCTACTGGGTCACCCTTGTCCACATGTTTGTTCACTCCCTCAAAAAACTCTAAAAGGTTAGTGAGACAAAGATCTTCCCTTACAGAATCCATGCTGATTCTTCCTGAGTAGCTTCTGTTCATCAGTGTGCCTGCTAATTCTATCTTAAGTAACAGATTCCACCAACTTACCCAGTATTGATGTTAGGCTGACTGGCCTGTAATTTGCCGGATCTCTTCTGGAACTTTTTTTAAAGATGGTGGTTAGATTAGCTACCTTTCAGTCCTTGGGAATGGAGGCAGATTTTAGTGATTGCATATTTTTGTCAGGAGATCCACAAGTTCACACTTCAGTTCTTTCAGAACTCTCGGATGTATGCCATCTGGGCCTGGTGATTTGTCAGTTTTTAATTTGTCCATCAGTCAGAACCTCCTCTCTCATCACCTCAATCCAACTCAGGTCTTTCAACACCCCTCTTGAAATCTGCGGTGCTGGAGTGGGCAAGCATCTCCCATCTTCCACAGTGAAGATAGAGGCAAAAAATGCATTCAGTTTTTCTGCCATTTCCCTATCATCTTTTAGTATTGTTTATTTATTAATCACATTTGTAGCCCACCCTACCTGTACATGGGCTCAGGGTGGGTTACATCACAATTTCAAATACAACAAAACTCCATTTACAATAAGATTTAAAATACGTTAAAAATTACTAATTGAAATTAAACTAAGAAAGGTGACATAACATACTGTTAAGTCCCTCAGCTGATAGACGGTAGTCATAGACAATCTCAGTTGGGACACTTTACAGGGCCGCTGTGCAGGGGAGGCCATGTGATTGGACGTCCATCACCTCAACCAAATGCCTGGGGGAACAGCTCTGTTTTGCAGGCCCTGCGGTACTGTAATAGGCAATAATGCTTTTACCTCTTGGTCATACAAAGTCCCCATTTAATGTTAATGAATGTTCCTCATAGTTCCTTTTTACCTCTTGCATTTTATTTGCCAAAGCCTGTGCTCCCTTTTATTTACCTCACTTAGACTAGCCTTTCACTGCTTAAAAGAATCCTTATTACCTTTCACTGCTTCTATTACTTTGTTCGTTAACCATGCAAGCCTTTTTTTAGACCTATTTGTACCTTTCCTAACCTGCGGTATACATTTTATCTTATCCTCCAGGATTGTATTTTTAATGTTTCCAAGTTTCCTGAAGGGATTTGACCCCCCTTACCTTTCCTTTCAGTTTTTTTCTTCACAAGCCCCCTCATTTGAGAGAAATTACTCCTTCTAAAGTTAAATGTGGTTGTGTAGTGGTTTGGTGTAGTGGTTAAGTGCACGGACTCTAATCTGGGGGAACTGGGTTTGATTCCCCGCACCTCCACTTGCAGCTGCTGGATGACCTTGGGCAGGCAATAGTCCTGTCAGAGCTGTCCTTGAAAGAGCAGTTCTCTCAGAGCTCTCTCAGCCCCACCTACTTCACAGGGTGTCTGTTGTGGGGAGGGGAAGGGAAAGGAGTTTGTAAGCTGCTCTGAGATTCCGAGTGAAGGATGGGGTATAAATCCAATCTCCTCCTCTTCCTCCTCCTCCTTTCCTTTTTGGGCAACTCCCTGTTTACATAAATGCGAAGCTTAATAGTATTATGGTCACTGTTCCCAGCTGGTGCTATCACATTTACAACGATTACCAGGTCTTGAGTATTACTTGACGAAGTCCAGGATTGCTCCCCCCTCCCCCCCCCCGGTTCTGTGACCATTTGGTCCATGGCACAGTCATTGAGAGTCTCTAGAAACCCAGTCTCTTTCTCCTGACTTAAACACATATTGACCGAATCAATGTGTGTGAGTAGTTAAAATCACCTACTATGATGCAGTTATTTTGTTTAGCTGCTTTCCTTGATTCTTTTGCTGTTTTTAAATTATCCTCTAACCTTTGATCTAGTGGGCGATAACAAACCCCCTAAGTTAAGCTTCCTTTTGGGCACATTATTTCCACCCCTAGTGTTTCTGTAAGCCAATCTATTTCTCTTAGATTCTCAATTTTACTGGACATATTTAATGAAGTTGTCTTTATAACATATGAATTGGGCCCTCACTGACTGTAAAAGCATAGTTTGCTGTTCCCAGTTTTCTGTATAAAAGGCAAATAAGTGTGTTCCTCAAAGAAGCCCATGGCATTTTAATGGGATGTAGGACTTCAGTGTTCCTTCATTGAACAGACTGGATTTGATTAAGCAGTTACCTCTGGGACTCAGTTCCTCATTTGTAAAAAAATAATTTTGTTCAGAGGTTATAGCTGTATTAGTTTGCAGAAACTCAGTCCTGTAGCATTGTAAAGGCTAACAAGTTTGTTTTGTAAGCTTTCATGGGTCAAAGTTCCTCTGGTTAAGCGCATGAAGTGGGTAGGTGAATATGTACTCTGAATACAAAGAGGGGACTATTTCTAAAGTATTAGTCCTTTTGGCCTGACCTTAGTAAAAGTGCATCTTTCTCCTCTGCCTCATTTTATTTAATGGGTTGGATCCAGACTAAATTTTCAGTCAAGAGGAATTTTCCTACACCCCATCCCACTGCAGTTCTCTGTTCTTCGTATAATGCTGTTTCTGGAAGATTGGGGACGCTGAAGAGTGACATGAGGGATAGATTGTGGGAAGGTGGAATCATCAAAAAATTACTGTTAGTGGGAAGATGTTTTGCTGGATCCAAGCCACTGTTCTTTCTTTGGCATTTCTGTTCCTGTGTAAGTGCTGTACAACTTTTATCTTCCATTTGGTAGCATGCCTCTGGTTCTCATGGTCTCGGGAATGGGAAAAGGTGCTAGGCAGTGGAGCTTAGAGAGTTTGGAAGTGCAAAAATCCTGTCTGAAAAAGGCTCACAGCTGTGAAAATGGAATGAAGTCAGGTGGCTCAAAAAGCCAGTTTTGTCCCTGTTTTTTGACTATAGCACGGACCTAGTTTAATCATCCTGTCAGCAAAGGAGTATTTCCTGTGGTTCTGAGTGCTTTGTAATGAGACATCAGTCATCCATTATGTTATGAGAGGATGTCTGAAGCTATCTCATAAATACGGGGGGAGGGTTGTATTCCTTCTGCTCTTCTATGGAATAAAAGCTTGACTTTTTCTTGCTGCTTAACATAGACCAGTTTTTCCACTGGTGAAAATGGGAGGAGTGGTTCCCCTTTGATCATCAGAGAAGGCTATGTTGGGGGTCATGCGACCAGTGTGGGCAAAACCACTGCGTAATATGGTGGCTGTAGTAAGGAGGGGAATTAGGTGAGATTGTGTGGGCAAAACCACCGTGTAAGATGGTGGCTGTAGTAAGGAAGGGAATTAGGTGAGATTGTAGAGGAAAATGTTGTCTGGATCCAAATCACAGGTTAGATATCTTGCTCCTGTCTCCCAAATCAGTTCCTCAAAGTGATCATTTCTTCTGTTCGTCTTGTATTGCTCAGTGCGAAACGGTATGTTAAATTTGCCACGTGATTGCCCTGGGAACTTGGCTCAGAATGACAGCTGCCAGTTCCCTGTGGAAATTCCATACAGAAGCACCACACAGGTGCTCAATTCTTGTCAGGACTGAGGGGCAGGGGAAGAATGTGCTCCTGACACCCCTGCCTCCATGCTGTTTCCCGAACCTGGGATTGGTCCTTGGGGGTGTTATTCGGACCACTGGGGGCTACACGTGCAAGCGTTTAGTGTACATTCTGTACATTCTGGGTACCTGCCATGTGCCATGGATGTGGAAATGAGATGTCGATGTTTGATCTCTCAGGATATGCATTTTACGCATATCCATCCCCAGAGTCGTTGCCTAGTGTATGCTGTTTTAAGCTTTTCTTGTTTGAAGAAAGCCATGGAAAGATTTGCAACATTTTTTTTTGTCACAAAACTTTTTATTTTGGATATCATAACACATTTAACATTTACTTTCACATAGCATATACCCATTTGCAACATTTTGAAGTGTGTTTTAAAACTTTTGTGGTTTGCGCAAGGCCACCTGGAATACGGCGGAAATTATATAAACTGGAGACTTCCTGGGTCACAGTTCTCACTCCTTGCCTTTACATTAAATTAGCCTCTCATGAAACCTGTTGCTGGTGTGGTGGCTAGATCACCTTTGACAAGAGGGTGAAGTATTGGGAGGGAGCCATGACAAAGAAGGATGTGAAGTAGAAAGAAATGGAGGGAAGCCGAAACGTTGAAAAGCAGAACTAGGAAGGGTATAGAGATTGCAGCAAAACAGGAAAAAGAAAATTTCAGCGGGATTTTATTTGTGTAATATTTTTCTGCTTTCTGTCAAAGACAGCACAAGGCAAGTTATAGATCGTTTTATGTTTGATTTTAATCTATATACTAATACTGAACTGGCCCCGTGCGTGCGTATATCTAAATCCGCGCTCCGGGGCCACCTGGGGGGCAGGGAGAGGTTTGTGCACACGTGGGGCGGTCCCCACGTGTGCACAAAAATCGAAAAAAAACCCCAAAATATCGGGGGGATATTTAAATCCCCTCAAAACTGACAGAGTGTTTCCTGCGCATGCGCAGGAAACGCTCTGCTGCCAGCGTCGCCGCCTCGGAGCCGGCCGGGGCGAAGGGGGGAGCAGCCGGCCTCGCTTG
>NW_015160231.1:487902-545301 GCF_001447785.1 Gekko japonicus
CGGAGGAACCGGCAGGATGGGGGGCGGGAGAGCTTACCTGCTCCTGCTGGTTCCTCCTCCGTCAGCTCAGTTTGAAGCTCCCCCGCCCCCGCCGCGAGTTTCGCGGGTCTTCTTTCTTGTCTATATCTAATAGGCATTTCAGATCAGAATATCTGTACAACAGAGACATCTGTGTCTAGGACATAGGTATTCACCGATGTAGAGGAAAACCCAAGTTTGCAGAACAATCCAAAAAAAGTTTTTTAAAAAATTAGTGTTACCCCCACCCCCACCAAGAGCTATGTCGGCCTGTGCAAACTTTTTTTTTGGGAGGGGGGTTCTGAAATTCTGATGGCATTTTGGGTTGCTACAACCCAAACTGGTCAAAATGAATTGTGCAAAAGCCTGATGTTGCTTGATCTCCACCAGGAGATGGGCGAGGACAATGAGTTGGGAATGGGAATGTGGAAGAACTTGGGGGGCGCCAGAGTGAAGGAGAGCTTTTTTTCCTTTGCAGTAGGTTATTGATACCCTTTGATTCCTGTTGTCTTCCAAAACAGATGCATAGTCTTGGTTTCAGTGACAAAACGCAATGTGACTCATGCTACACACCATGGCATTTTAGTCTGCTTGTCTAGTAATGTTCTTTTACATGCTTCTTTCATTTTAGGCACATAACGCCAGAGAAGTTTTATGTGGAAGCTTGCGATGATGGAGCCAATGATGTCCTGGCCATTGACAGAGTCTCCACAGAAGTCACTCTTACAGGTATTTCTTTACCAGCACTTTGACCCCTGTCCAGTGTGGCATTTCTTTTAGCAGCAGCCACAAAGGAATTGTCAACAACATGAGGACTCTTGCACCTGGTTTGTTTCACTGTTACCTCAGTTATGTTTTACTCACATGCAAGGTCGTCTTTTTGCCAACAAATTAATAACCTAAACCCATGTAAACTGTGGGAAAGATATATCACAATAACACACACCTCCTGCTTGTTTTTTGTTAAATGTGTTTTGTCTAAATACTGGGTCTTGTGCCAGAAACGTTTTTTTAAAAAGTTCTGTTTTCTGGTGAATTCATTGAGTAATAAGTGAACTTGATTAACTTGAAGTTAACATAACACTTCCTGGCTGCATTGTGTCATTAGCAGCAGGAGAGAGAGTACAGGATTGAATGTGTCTTTGCTCAAGGAAGGAAGGAACCATGCTGAGTTACACAAGCCATTGTCACATTCCAGGGTAATATAAATTTAAAAATTAGTTCTGGTCTATTGTAGGTATGTTAAGCCCTGATCTGGAAGACTCAGGCTAGTCCTATCTCCTCAGATCCTGGAAGTTAAGCAGGGTTCACCTTGGTTAGTACTTGGATAGGTGACGACCCAGGAAGTCCAGGGTCTCTACGCAGAGACAGACAAGTGTCAAACCACCTCTGAATGGCTCTTGCCTTGAAAACCCTACAGCGTTGTCATAAATCAGCTGCAGCTTGATGGCACTTTCCACCCACCGCCAGATATGCTAAAGGATTAAAATGGATAATGTTAATTTAAAGCCTTGCTACATTTTAGTGATTTAAAGACCTTTTATAGCTTTGAGAGAAAGAGAATACTTTCCTTCTTTCTCACCTGTCTGCCCCCTCTACCCCTTATTTCTTTTCCTGGGTGTGTTCTGGCATTACTCTGTAGCCTTCAGCACTGACCCAAAAGTCTTTTTTTTAAAAAAACCCTCCAAAAACCTTCTACAAGGACTAAAGGTCAACTAGAAAGTGTATTAAAAGTACTGGAGTCAGGAGCTAACAAGTACAACTTTTGATCTTGAATCCTTAACATCTTAAGGAAAATCTTATTCTGATTTCTATTGGCAAGCCAGCTTATTATGGGAAAACTGTGTGAATGATCACAACTTTAATAAATAAAATGTTGATGAAGCATTCCTGTCCACAGAATTATTTCTCTAGTCCAGTGTGTTTTCTGTTTTGATTTCAGTACCAGGAAACTGCTCTTGACACAGATAATTTGGTTAAGCCTCGTGGCTGGCTCTTGCTGGGCTCTGTGTGTTACAGTCCTAATGCTGATCACGATGTCTTTCCTTTGCAGTTAAGAAAGATATTCCGCCTTCAGCTGTTACCAGGCAAATATATGGTGTTTTGGGAACAATCCGTCTAGTAGCAGGTAAAATTTTCTGGATTAGTGAACAGTTATTGGCATCAATGCATTGGTAACAGTGATTTAGGAGGAGAGGGAAGTGTGCAGTAGTTTCTGTGGAAAGTGTACGCTTGCAGTATGGGTGTATTTATTTATTTATTTATTTATTTAATTTTTATCCCACCCTCCCCACTGTGGCAGGCTCAGGGTGGCTTACAATATATGCCAATAAATATATACATTAAGACTCCACAATGTTAAAACAAAATTCAGTTAAAATTACTATATATTAAATGTTTAACAATTTGGTGTCAGTATAGAAACTTGGTGGTGCTTTTTGATAGCAAAGGCAGGAAGAGGGTCTTAATTCCAGTGATGTAAGCTCTCCCCCCCAAAAAAATCTCACTGAATATTGTGAGAAAAATATTAAAAGCAACAAGTCTGGCTCTGGGTCTGTATGTGTGCATGTGGATTTCCCCCCATTGCATCTAGTTTGGCCCACGAACTGAACATTCTGTTTACAGAGCTTTAACATGGCTCTTAAGAAGGTCCTTTATAAAAAAACAGATTAGTCATTTAAGATTACCGTATGATGCAGTTCTGATGGATTTGCACCACTCTGAGGTGTAAATTTTATATTTTGTTGCATTTCTCCCATGTAGTTTAAAAGAAAAAAAATGTGTAGTCCATCAGGGTGAGTATCTCATTCCCTGATGTGCTAGTTTTTCTAAGTAGAGGGAGTTCATAGCGTGGGGTCATATTGACATTTGCAGAACCCTCCAGTCTTCTGAAGCAGTCATCCTTGACTGGTACATGGAACTGATGTTTTAAATAGAAGTAACCTTGAATCTTTTGAAACAGGAAGCAGTAGAAACTTCTTTGCAGTTGTTCCCAAGGGGTGTGAAACTACCTATGGTTTGTGATACAAGTGAATTAAATCCAATCCCAAGGTTATGGTATTGGGGGGGGGGCGACTCTTGAGAATGTGATAGCAAAAACTATACTCTTCGGGAAAAGGCATCAAGTTCAGTGTACTTGCCTTCTCGGTTTGAATGGCTGGTTACAGCGGGGGGGAGCTCTTGAGAATGTGATAGCAAAAAACTATACTCTTCGGGAAAAGGCATCAAGTTCAGTGTACTTGCCTTCTCGGTTTGAATGGCTGGTTACAGCTATTTAAATTTTTCTTTTACTTTAAAAAAAATTGTTAAACTCTGTAAAAAAAATTATGTAATGGAATTGTACCTTGCTTTTTTACAGGCTCATACCTTATTGTAATAACAAAAAAGAGAAAAGTAGGAGAATTTTTCAACCATGCAATCTGGAAAGCAATGGACTTTGATATCCTCTCTTACAAAAAGACAATGTTACATTTAACTGATATTCAGGTTGGTGCAGATTTGTCAATAGAAAAATACCCTTTGACTGCATCAGAGATCTCAGCAAGATATTTTATTACGGTAGATCCTTTTTCATCTGTGTCCTTAAAACACATTCAATAACAAGAGTGTTGAACAATTGTTAAGTTACCTCTTAGTTTATGACCTTGACAAATCTTCCTCTAGGCTGGGGTGCAAATTACTGCTTTTCTGCCCTCATGCCCCTTGAAATGTTGTTCCTGAAGGCAGAATTTGAAGTTGGAAAGGAAGACTAGCCTAATTGACTCCTTTCCCCCTGTGAATGAAAGCAGTTTTAATGGGGTTCTTTGGATTCTTGTCAAAATCTGGGATTTGAATCTATTCTATAATACTAGTCCTTTAAAAACAGTACAAAAGTATAAATTGTGTATAATATATACACAGAAATATTTATTACTGTATGTACTTGTAACTTGTATGGGAGTGTAACACAACCTCCCTCTTTTTCTTGGTGGCATACCTGAACACACACACACACACACCCCATTTTTCCTTTTGGAGTAAGTACAATAATGTTTAATAATCATGTCTCGTTTAACCCCGCTTTTTCTTTGGGGTAATGGACCTGCAAATGAGTAAAAAATAAATGGAATCAGCAACAAAAGGATAATGTTTTAACTTTTATAAAATATGCATATTTTACAGTACACGTTATTGTCTGCCTGCTATTGATTCAAAGCCCAAATGTTTCTCCAGTGACCATTAATAAGGGCAGAGTTGGGCTATATTGTAATAGCAAACTGCAGTTAGTGCTGTTGTCCCCATTATGAAACAAGGATTCTTGAGAATTTCTTCATGGTTTTTCAGATCCTTTCTTGTGGGAATCTTATATTTATTGGTGGTGGGGGGGATGAAGTTAGAGAAAGTGTAATAAACCTGTAAATAATTCCTTTTCTTTACAGTTACAGGACAATAAAGCCTTTTTAGCAATGATTAGCCACGTGTTAAGTGTGGATGGATTTTATTTCTCTACAACGTATGACTTAACGCACACCTTGCAAAGGTTGGCTAATACGAGTCCCGAGTTTCAAGAAATGAGCTTGCTAGAGAGGGTAAGGATGTTTGTCCCCAGCTTCTTGATGGTTTTAGAGAAGACAAATGTACATTTTTCACTACATGTACGGTGATGTGAAAATATAGTAGACTCTCCTCCCATCAAATGCAAAATAGGGCCCCCACATTTTATTGAAGAGGGTCAGGGTGCTGAAGCGGTTGGACAAATAGTTAGCATACAAGTGGAGGGAACCTCAAAGAGAAGGTGACTGGATACAAGGGAGAGCACGTTGTCATGCCTACTCTGCAGCAGTGTGGGAGGCAAAGTGGGCTGTCCCCACTGCCCTTGTGTTCACATAGTGCCGCCATCCATCCAGTGGAGCTTTTCCAGTTTGTGAGGGGCTTCTGTCTCAGGTCCTTGAGGATGTAGATGTGGAGAATGTGCAAGCTTACTGCTCTTTCCCCCCTCTCTCAATATGTTTTGTGGATGAAATAGTTCGTATCTGCTCTGATTTACACGCCACGGTTGGTAGTTCAGTAGCCGGATGCTACTGGAGTGCATTCTGGTCCTAGTTGTTGAAGCCTGATGGACAAGCTGCTTGAAGTGTGTGGCCCTCCACGTACAGGAGCGACCTTCGGCCCTCATGGCTCGTAGTATCTAGCTGGGTCAGGTTGATTACATTGGCCCAGGAGATAATAAATGCCTGTCTGAGGGTGGGTGTAGTCCCAACCAGTCTGAAAGCAGCAGTCATAAGACCGATTCTAGAAAAGGCATCCCTGGACCCAAGTGATCTAAATAATTTCTGCCTGGTGACCAATATTCCATTCTCGTACAGAGTCCTCAAGTTGTTGCTGGTTATGTGGCTTCCAGCAGTGGGTTCCCCATACTGCATCTAGTTTACCTCATAAAACGAACTTTCTGGACATAGTTCTCAAGAAGGTTGTGGGCACTGTGCTTCGGTTCCCATCTGATCTGACTGGCTGACTCCATAAGGTGCTGATGGGGGACGGGGACTGATAGTTGACCTGGGGGTATGTATGTTGTGGGGACCATCTTGTTCAGTGATACGGGGAACATCTACTCCATGAAACCATTGAAGGAGTTTGTTCCTGGATTTGGATAACACCCAGCTTTGTTTCCCCTGTTTTCTCCTGACGCACCTGAGTCAAGGGGGTCTATGGAAGTCCTGAACAAATAAAGGTCAATAAATTGAAGCCCAAAACAGACAAAAATGTAGGTACTGTTGGTCAGTGACAAAGTTGCTTGAAGACTGGGGGAATCATCCTGTTCTGGCAGGGATGGTTGCATGTTCCCTGAAAGAGCAGGTTTGTGGTTTTGAGCTGATGCTCTCTTCTGGCCTACAGTTGGAGGCTTAGGTGTCCTCTGTGACAGGTCGTACCTGCATCAGCTTTGACTGATACACCAGCTTTGGTGTGTTCTTGAAAAGTGTGATCTGGCCTTGGTGATCTATACTGTGATCACATCCGTCTTAGATTACTTCATGTGGGACTTACCTTTGAAAACTGCCTGGTAACTTAAAGTGGCCCAAAATGCAGCAGTTAGGCTATTGTCAGGGGGTGGAAACAGGGATCATCTTACCCTTGCACTGAATGTTCTGCACTGGCTGCTCATGTGCTTCCAGGCACAATTCAAAGTGTGTTTACTTTGTGAGCCACTTTGAGCAAGTTTCTGGAGAAGCGGCATACAAACAGTAGTATAAAGGTTGCAACCGAGCTTTTCATCTTTTAAATCAGTTCAGGAATAAACGTTGTGACACAAGAGATTGTTCCTGTGAAAAAACCCACGTGTCTCTCGGAACTCTTATGTGGGGAGACTAGCAAATACTGGCTTTCTGTAACCCCTTAAAAACATTTCTTGAAAATGAGTTGCTTTGTGTTTTAATTGTATCCCATGGTTCAACTTCTTACAGGCAGATCCACGGTTTGTATGGAATGGACATCTTCTTAGAGAATTTGCTGCTCAGCCTGAGGTAATATATATTATCGTCTGGTTGGCCATAATCTTTGAAATATAGACAGTAGAAAATCTTCTTAATGCTGTAACTGTGGGTCTGACATTTGGAGCAATTCATGATTATGCTTGGCATCTTCAATACTGACTACTTGACCAGTGTTGTAAAAAAACTGAAGCAGAAATCCTACTGCAAATGTGACGTCTTACAAATACCTATTCAGTTTTCTTCTGGAGTGGAAGAAAATGCAGACCATAAATAATGCAGTGCATGCATCTGGTACTGGATGTGGTTTCTACAAACGGCTAGTAACAGTTGGAGGTGGGGAGAGTGAGAAGATCTTAGCCTCTCTGCGGCTGTGCTGATATGGTTCATTCTCTTGGCTGTGTCTAATCCATTTTCCATGGAGCCACTGCCATTATTTCTGCTGCTACAAATACGATTGCTGTAACTGAATCTTCACTCAATCTGTGCTTTGCTCAATAGAATAGAACACAGAATTGACTTAGAATCTATGTGGGCTGGAACTGATATAAAGAAGACCCCCAGTTTTGACAGCGGAGGTTGTTGAACACGACTAACTGGGAGTTGCCAGAACAAAAAACTGAAGCCAGGTGGTATAAGGTGGAAGGCTGAAGTTTGGCCTTGATTGTTAGGTAACTGAGGCTGATCCAGATGTAAGAAGGAAGCTTGGCACAAGAGAATATAGTAGCAGTTGCCAAAGCAGATGGATGACTGATTCTTCCCCCTCCACGCCCTCCTGGACTTCTGTTTTAAAAATATATCCGGAGTACAGGCCTATGAGAGTCCAGGAGCTCTTCACTTTTAGACTCTTCATAAAATGTTGGCTTGCTAGATATCCCTTCTGATTCAGATTACTTGCCAACAGAAATGTTAAATTTACGCCGGCCTGTTAGCTGTGTGGAATGAATTAGTTCAATCAGCATCCTGTGCTGCTTGTTAAGAATAGTCTTCAATTATGCATGCCAGATACCGTGTTTCCTGGCCAAGATGTGGCACAAATAGTTCTCAGCTCAGCTAACACCCTCATTCCTTTCAGCTACAGATAGGCAGCAACCAAATGAATAATAAAGATGTGCTTTCCAAGTATATTTGAATGAGAGCTGTAAAACGTTTGATTGCTGTAGGAGAGATGTCGCAGATATCTTTAGAGGTTCCACAGCAGTTGCTGGTAACCTAAAATAATTCATTAAGACTTTTGGTTTCACAGAATAGCCGCTTGTAAAACTGCAATAAATTTCTGTGTTATCTTTAGTGATGGGAACAGGCATTCTTTCTAGCCTGCTGTTTGATTACCGGTTGGGAAGACTAAGCCGTCCTGCAGTTGTCTTTTCCCAAGTGCAAACTCACACTTCTGCGAGGAGTGTGGCCGCTCCTTGTAGCCCCCACTCTGATTACTCAGGGGCATTTAATGGGGATCAGCTTCTTGTTCCCTTGTCATTGCCGTGGGTGGGTCTGAGAGTTTAGCCAGGAAGGCCCTGGCTGGAGTTTCACCTTAGGCCTTGACTTACCAGGCAGTAAGGAACTCTTCCCCATGTCCAAGTTAAGTTCGGGCTTAGTGAAATTTCTTGGAAGGTTGTCAGTGCCCATTTTGAGGTAGCATTCTTGTAACAGAAAAAGGCTGTTTCGTATATAGAATCACAGAGTTGGAAGAGGCCATACAGGCCATCTAGTCCAACCCTCTGCTCAGTGCCAGATCAGAGCATCCCTGACAAGTGTTTGTCCAGCCACTGCTTAAAGACTGCCCATGTATGTACCTCTTGGCCTTGTGTGTCTTGTGTTCCTTGCTTTGCAATTGTCTACAGTGTGGTGCTGTTAACTCGTATCTTCCTTATAGGGTAGTTCTGTGCACAAAGCATTTTAAATGATAAACTTAGGAATTTTACTGTACTGGTCTGAGGAGTAAGGCTTTAAATGCGTACGGTATGAACTGGTATCCTTAATACGTACATACAGTATGAGTGGAGTGCATTCTCTTGAAAATATGACCCTGTGAGTGCACAGTGCATTGTTTTGTCATGGAATTCCGTGGTCTTTGCCATTTCTACTTTCATTGTCTAATATTTAGTTGATCTTTGTGACTCTTTAACTGTGCTAAATTTCTTGTTGTGTGTATTGCAGATTCATAGGTTTGCTACACCAGTTATGCATGGATGTATCCTTTCATAATTCCGCCAAATAATGCCATTTGGTTAGTGTTTGGTGTGTGTATATGTATGTGTGAACGTGTTGCCACTGCATTGATTCCACAAATTAATGGATAAATATCTCCATAATGGGCACGTAGAAGTTCAAAGTTTAAAGTAGGCTTTTTTGCTTATGTACTCAGACTAATTTGGAGAGTTTAGAACAAAGCCCAATTTCTTCAGACTTTCCCCTTGATAACTTGGGTTGTCCTGAAACTTTTTGAACTGTTACAGTAGCCTTTTTGAGATTGGTGTGTGTGTGTGTCTGTGTGACTAAAACCATGCAGTATTCTAAATGCACCATAGATTTATGCAAGTATTTCACAGTACTGGTTGTGCTATTTTCAATCCATTTCCTAATGTTCCCTGATATGGAATTTAGTTTCAATTACTGCACAGTGGATAGTTGTTTTCACTAACATACTCACACTGATCCCAGATCTCTTTCCTGGTCTCATATTGCCAATTTGGGCTCAGCCAATGATTTTGTGAATTTGTGGCAAAAATCCTAATGTGCATCACTTTATGTTTGCTTGTACTGCACTCGTTTCTTCATGTTGTTGCCCACTCACCTGTTCAGACAAATCCTTTTGGAGTTCTTATGCAGTCCTTTCTGGTTTTCACAGGCCTTACTAATTTGGTGACATCTGCCAATTTGGCTTCCTCATTGTTCTCTTCCGAATCCAGATTAACAAATTAAATAGCAGTGGTCTCCAGTAAAGATCCCTGTGGAACCCTACTGCTTGCTTCTCTCCATTGTGAAATTTGTCCTTTTACTCCTCTCCTCTTGTTTCCCATTTAACCAGTTTCTAATCCACAAGAAGACCTGTCATCTTATCACGTGACTTTGAAGGCTACTCTGGAGCCTTTGGTGGAGGACTCAGTCAGAAGTGTTTGGGAAATCTAGGGGGTATGATGTCTGCTGAATTATCCTTATCAACATGCTTGCTAACACCCTCCAAGAAGTCTAAAATGCTGGTGAAAAAGAAGTGGCGCATGGATTCTGTAACTAATCCCTATCAGTAGGGATTGTTCCTCTACATCCTAAATAATTCCATCTTTAATAGTGCCTTCAAGCTAATTTATTCTGAACAGATGTTGGGCTGACTGTAATTTCCAGACTGCTCCCTGGACCCCTTATTAAAAATCAGCACTAGGTTTGCTACTTTGTAGTTGTTTGGTAAGTAGGCCGGTTGTAATAACAAGTTCCTGGTTTGGTTTGGCGATCAGTAATTTCACATCCGAGTTCCTTTTAGACTCCTCACTGTATGCCATGCAGACCCAGTAACCTGTTGCTTTCCCCATTTATCATCCCTGAAACTTTGTCTCCACTTCTGCGTGATTCATTTCTTCACCCTCCCCTAAAACGGAAATTTCAGTGATTGTATCTGTCCAACGTGTTCCACAGTAACACCAATTACAAAGAATTCATTCAGTTTCTGCAGTCTCCCCATTTTCTTTTACTGGTCCTTTCCCTCCTTGTTTTAACAATCCAGCTGCCTCCCTGGTTTCCTTGTTTCTGATGCAGCTAAAGCAATGTTTGGTTTTTGGCCGTATGCTTCTCAAATTCACTTTCAGCCTGCAGTATCAACTTCCTTTTGCTTTGCCAGAGCTTGTGCTCCTCCTTGTTTCTGTATAATAGTAATTATAACATGCACAGACATAAGCGATCCTCTTAGCTACTTAAGTTATTTAAGTGTATTCCTTGAAGATGTATTAGTTACCATCTAGAACTTCTTCCTGTCTGTAGTGCTGTCAGTATCTGCATTATAGGTCAGATATTTTTATGTTAATGAAACTATCTCCCTCACTATCTTTTTAAAAAATCCTTTCTTGAATTAGAAATATATGAAAAACTCATGTGTTCCTGCTGTCTCTTCCCAGGCAAAGCAATATAGCACTTTCCCCCTTAAGATCATGTACATATTTCGAATTTAGTTACTGGTTCTTAAATTTTGGTATTAAGTTGCCATCAGAGAAGATGTATTCTTCATGTCCATAACAATAATGTCTTAGCTCATATTCTGAACAATGTATCACTGTAATGTGTGTGCAAATATATTCCTTAACGTGTTGCCTTGTATCAGTTATTACGATGTACTCTTGTTCCATTAATGGAAAGTATTTTGACTGGATTCTTATTTCCCGAAGAAGTTGTTTCAGAGCTGGTGTGCGCTATTATGTTAGAGGTAAGGCAAGAAATGTGCAACTGCTGTATGAAACGGGTCAGGTTTTTTGTGCTTTGTTAATAGCTATATTGTGCTGGTGTTTCCTACAGACAGATGCAGATTTTGCTGAAGAAAACTCTTTGGGCATTTGTAGCATCTCTATATGCTGGTTAAGGTTCATTTTGCTCTAAGCTAAACAGCAAACTTGGAAATGTTTGTATTTAGACGTAAGGTAAAGCAAAGAAGTAGTAAATTAAAGCTGAAATGATCCAGTGCCGTGGCTTGGATCTGGAAATCTCAGGTCCAGACTTCACTGGACACAAAGTCCACCGGGTGACCTCAGTGGGACTGACATGCCATTTTGATCCCAGTAGTGGAAGACACAAATACAAAAAAACCCCAAAAAACCCTTGATAAAAAGAGGAGGTGGGATCCCTGCCCAGAATCTTCAGATGCACCTAGTGCCCTTTGGACGTCAGTTCCTCTCTCTTACCATGGCTGCTTTGTCAAGTGTGGGAGTTGGTGGTGAAGGATATTCAGTGACTACTTTTTAACACTCTCTCTCAAAGTACGCTGGCTTTGCATTGTTTCCAAAAGTGATAAAACACAGCATAATTGTCTAACCTGTGCTGGACTTGATATCCCATCAGTTTTTTTAGGCAACTCGGTAATACCATTCAGTTCTCTAGTTTCTTCTTGGTCAACGTGTGTAACAGAAGCTCTTGCAAAACTAATGTCAGGCTGGGATTGAAAGTAAGGTAGCTAGCTGTAATTTGAATTTCTTACTATATTAGGTATCGATTCAGAAGGACATGCAGCTAACTTTGTAGAAACAGAGCAAATTGTGCATTACAACGGGAGTAAAGCTTCTTTTGTTCAGGTAGGTGTTTCTCCTTGTTAAATTGGAAGTGCATAACTTTTGTTTGGCAAACAAGTGATCTTGGTCCTTCTGTTCTTCAGAGGCTGTTTAGGTGTCTGTGCTGATATTCACAGCTGTGTTCTTCCATTATTTCCCCATTTGTTTTCCAGACTCGTGGATCAATTCCTTTTTTCTGGTCACAGAGACCAAACCTCAGATATAAACCAAAGCCACAGATCAGCAAATCAATAAATCATGTATGTTCATGTTTTTATTTCCCTTGATTCTTTGATGGGGTGGGTTACTACACAACCTGGTCTATATGTATGTAGACAGATGAGAAAACGCCTTCCCGTGTGGTCTCCCCTGAGATTTCCTGGAAGGCTAATTTGTTTACTGAAGGCTGTAAAATGCTTGGTTTCGCAAAGGTTTGATGTGGGAGCCTTTTTCAAGCCTGAAGAATTATGCTTAAAAACCAAGTAAACAGTGAAATGCAAGAGACAATGAACTTGCTGTGTTACTTCTAGTCTTTTTGTCTGGCTCTGGAGATACACATTCACTAGAGAAAAATGATCTCCTCACTAAAATGCTAAGACAATACTAGCTGTGTACTTCCTTTATATCTCTGAGAGCAGTTTGGTGTAGTGGTTAGGAGCGCTGACTCTAATCTGGGAGATTAGAGTCCTCCACTCCTCCACATGCAGCTGCTGGTGTGACTTTGGGTCAGATGCAAGTTCTTTCAGAGCTGTTATCTCACGAGCAGTCCTCAGAGGAAGGGAAGGAAATCGTAATCCGCTCTGAGACTGAGTGAAGGGTGAGGTATAAATCCAACTATTCTTCTGTTTGAGATACATACAACCATTCCAGGGCCCAGGACCAGCATGTAGTTCAAGGAGGAGATGGCTGATGCTGCCTGACAGGTGCCAGAGAGGAAAGCCCTCCAGTCGGAAATGCCCAGTTCTTATCCGGCTAGGGCGTGTGTGCAGTCTGGGAAGGGAGCCAGTCAGCACCAAAGCCAGTGCCTGATCAGACCATTCTTAGGCTACTTCATGAGTACCAGCAAAGCTGCATCAGAGCTTGTACTAAAGCAGTGCATTGCCTGGGTTAGCTATTTATGAGTAAGACTAACAGTCCCACCATTATTAGCTCTTTGTGCCTGCACTCTTCAAAAGGCCCTACGAATAACTTCAGCACCCAGTGAGATGTCCTTCAAACGTCCATCGTGAAAATGCACATCGGCACTGTGCTAATTGGCCATGGGTTCTGTAGCCCTAGGAATTCTGTTTCAAAGAGTTGGCCCACAGCATTGTTAAGGGCGTCACACACTCACTCCGGTTTCAGACCTGGTGAGCCAACAGCCTTGAGAGGCAGAGCAAAAAGGTGTGTTGGACAAGCTGGAAGAAGCAAAAGATTGGGGGGGGGGGGAGGTTTGAGCCTTTAGCTAGGGTTAGGATTTAGCTATGCTGAGTGCATTCTGTCTCTCAGGTGTAATCTTGGCATCTACCATATTCATGAAAATGATGCACAGTTTTTTTTAAGCCACTTGTTAAGTAGAATGCTATGCTGGATCAGTTCTGGAAGATCTCTGCTATGATATCACCATATTGAGCACGTTCCCTATTCGCTCCGTTATGGATTCTTGTAATATGCAGCTTTTTGTAAATACTTTGAATACATATTTGTACTGTCTTCTTTTTCAGATGGATGGCTTCCAAAGACACTTTGACTCTCAGATTATTAGCTATGGGAAACAAGTGATCGTTAACCTGGTATGGTTTTAATTTGTGTAGCTGGAACGAAGTTCAAAGGAATGTGTTTGTTTCTACTGTATGTAATTTGTGTGTGCTTGTTTCACAGATTAACCAGAAGGGCTCAGAAAAGCCTCTTGAGCAAACGTTCTCACAAATGGTAAACGGTTTGGCGAATGGAATGGTCAGGTACTTTCCAAGTGAAATGTGTTTGCAGTAGCATTGGAACCAGCTGCCCCAATGTCTCATTTCTGTATAGAAAAGCTGAATAGCCAGGTTCTGTATGATTAACACACTTGAGGGAGATGCATAGACCCGCCTCTCTGGATCTTAAGTGAATCTAGTTACTTTGCAGATGTGCAGCTGAAGAAGAGCTGGGACAAAATTTGCCCCCTTCCTCAGCGCCTAGAAAGTTGAAGTGCCCTTCCCAGAATGGCAAATAATAGCCACAACTCTGTCCATTTACTGAATGCATGCCCATAGGAAGAGCTCCAGGGCAAGGGATGGAGCTGTACAGCAAAATGATGACCCACGATAGGGGAAGCCGGGATGGGGGGGTGCATTGAAGCTGTCTGCCCAGAATGATGTGGAAGTCCTTAGACTGTTATAGTAAGGGTGATGCATAGGTACGGGTGGTTTGCAGTACAGCTACGTGGCTTTTAATTTGTAGCAGTTCAGGAACTCTCTGTGTGTGTGTGTGGGGGGGGTATTCTGTCTCAGTCCTAAACAGATTTACACCTTTCCAGGTCCATTGATTGACACTAATGGATTTGTAATCTAAGTCTGAAGTCAATGGACTTGGAAAGGTGTAACTTTGCTTAGGATTGTACTAATGGTCTGAGATAAGAAGTGAAGATAGAGACCTGTTACTGGAGGTGACCACAAAGAGGATGTATGCACCATAAGCATTAGTTCTGTGGAAACACTGCATTGCACATAAGGCTGGCAAAGTTTGCCTTAAATAATTTTTCTTAGATAGGCAATGGGGTGGGTGCTTTTTCTAGTTCAGTAGCACACGCACGCACGCGCACAGGCCGCTGCCACTGGCTGTTATCTTTCCACCTCTGCTAGCAGGAACCTGTCTCCTCCTAACTGAAATACCCCAAGCGAGTATGTTAACTCATATGTATGTGTTCTCTGCCCCAGATATGTAGCATTTGATTTCCATAAAGAATGCAGTCGCATGAGGTGGGATCGGCTCCAGATTTTAGTGGATCGACTAGCTGAACAACAAGATGAATTTGGGTAATATATTCAACTGCAGTGTGCAGGCATTTTGTTGTGGTTAGTAGAAGTTACCTAATAACTAGATTCCGCACAGCACATACCAGTAATGAACTGTTGCTTTATGCTTAATGAAAATTGTATTGTTCTGGTAATACTGTAAATTCTGTTGATCTGGGCTGTAATCCAAAACCACTTACTTGAATTTAAATCCTGTTGAAAATCTCTGGAGATCACTTCTTGGTGAATCTGTCTAGGCCAGAGGTCCAAAGAGCTTTTGAGGCTTCTCTGCTTGTTTCTAAACAGCTCGTGCAAAAATCTTTGTATGGTGAAACCTTGCCATCAGCTTTTCTCAAGACAGTGGTATATTGCATAGTGTACTTCTCAAATTTGACAAGATGTGTGTGAAATAACGAGGCACAATATGGTTGCAGTTGATTATGCAGCTAGCATTTTCATACTGTTATTTGAATTTCCTGATAGTTGAATTTCCCTCAGTTAATTGATAAAAATTATCAAAGTTACGTCCTTGTTTAAATACAATTAAACTAAACGTCTCCAGTGGAAAGGGATTTATTAGAGAGGGAAATATTTTATATTAAAACCTTGCTTCTTTCATCTATCAGAAGTCCGCACTTGCTGAGCAGTTGGAGATAATCCTGTCTGTAGGTACTAGCTGATGTTTTGTTAAATCTTCTTTCAATTCTTCTGGCAGACCAGGATGAAGCATTTAACTGAAGTCTCTTAATAAAACTCCTTATTCTAAAGGTGATGTAAACCTAAGTTCTGGAGGTGTGTGGGTGTCAGAAAGCATTTTGTAAAAGTGCCATTGTGCTGAAAAACCCACTCTCACAACAAGAATTCCTTAGAGCTGGGAGAACCAAGGTGATGAATCAGAGCATCTGCAATCCTAAAAGACAGAATTAATCCTTCTTGCCTTTTAAGTATCCCTGGGATAGCTCAAAACTAAGAGCAAAACTGAGTCCTAAAGTTAGTACAACAATGGCACCTTTAAGACCAGCAAATTTTTATTCAAGATGTGAGCTTTTGTGTGCATGCACACTTCGGCTGACAAAGTTCTCATGCTCACATCTTGAATAAAAATTTGTTGGTCTTAAAGGTGCCATTGAACTCTAGCTTTGTTGTATTGCTTCAGACCAACACGGCTGCCAGTTTGGTGTAGAGCCAGTTTGGTGTAGTGGTTAAGTGCGCGGACTCTAATCTGGGAGAACCGGGTTTGATTCCCCACTCCTCCACTTGCACCTGGCTGGATGACCTTGGGCAAGCGCAAGCCATAGTTCTGATAAATGCTGTTCTTGAAAAAGAGGAGTTTCTGTCAGAGCTCTCTCAGCCCCACCTACCTCACAGGGTGTCTGTTGTGGGGAGGGGAAGGAAAAGGAGTTTGTAAGCCGCTCTGAGACACCTTTGGGTCGTGAAGGGTGGGGTATAAATCCAATCTCTTCTTCTCTTCTTCTACCTCGATGATCTATCCTAAAGTTAGTGTTATTGAAAGCAACATTAACTGGACTTAGTCACAACTTTGTTGGATCAGTGGCAAGATGGCTAAATGCAGCGACATACAACCAGTTATTGGGTGCTGCCATACTCTGCTTTTGCCTCTGAAACACTCTGGATGTTAGACAAGGCCACGGTTTCTTTAGACGAAGTTTGTGTGCATCCACTAGGATATATGAGCCTTTTTTCTGCAGTAGGCCTTCATGCCATATCACAAACAGCTTTCAACCCCAACCCCCCCTCCTTGATTTTAAAAAATGGCAGCAGGGAGTGTGGGTCAAGATGTCATTGCCAGAGGGCAGTTTCTTCAGTGTTAATAGCCATAGCAACTTTCCCGGGTTGGAGTGCCCCTGCAGGTAGTAAATGAGGAGGAGTTGTGCACTCTGACCCTAGTTGCATTGTGTGTTTCAGCTACTTTCTTGTTGACTCTGATGGCAAGGTGGTGATCCAGCAAGAAGGAATCTTCCGCAGTAATTGTATGGACTGCCTGGATCGGACGAATGTGATTCAGAGCCTTCTGGCACGGCGATCTCTCCAAGCGCAGCTGCAGGTTGAAACTCTTCCTAGGGGTATCTTTCCCTCAGATCCATGTAAAGGGACATGGTTGGTGCATTATTAGAGGGGCATCAGCCTACCATAGGCTTGCCAAGTCCCCCCGGAGATGGATCGGGCCCCGGGGGGAACCCCACCCCCAAAGCACGGGACGTGCCCGGCGTCAGCACGTCACCCGGAAGGAACGCAGCCACGCCCAACGCGGCCGTGTCACTTCCGGGTGACGTGCTTGCAGTGCGCGCTCCCGGAGAAAGCCGGGAGTCCCCCGCTGCGGCTTAAGGTAGGACTTGGCAACCCTAGCCTACCAGCCCTTCTCCAGCAAAAGGCCATGTTGGAGAACTAAAGCCGCACAGGACAGGACTTGCAGGGGGGAGGGAATTGGGCAAGATCAGGCGTAAAAGCTGGGCTGGTCCTGCATTGGGCAGGGGGCTGGACTAGAGGGTCTGTATGGCCCCTTCCAACTCTGATTCTATGGATCCAACCTAGAATATCCACCACGAAAGGAGATATGCTAGAAACACACAGACATGCTTTTGCAGCCCCAGCACCTAGGGGAGGGGACGAGACAGCGAAGGTAAAGGGTCCCTCCTATTGCACCCCCCCCCCCAGGTGAGTTGGCGGAGTGGTGCTGTGCACCTTTCTCCTGGGAGAGGGTGGGCCTGATTTTTGTGCCCTTGCAGCTGCCCACCAGCCACCCTTGCGACCCACCCCTCTTTGCTGGACATGACCAGCAGTGGTCACCGTCGCGTCGCCCCGCTGGCTCTCCCTGCCCACGCAGGACCACAAATGGGACCTGCAGGTGAGTCAGGGCCCCCCAGCGTTTATGACAAGAAATGCTCTTATCTACATGCAACAAAAAATGATCACCATGCAACGAAAGTGTTACGATTCTAATGAATTTCTAAGTAGTCCTCTCTTTCTTTTTGTCGTTGTAGAGATTAGGTGTGTTGCATGTTGGCCAGAGAATTGAAGAGCAAGCGGATTTTGAAAAAAATTATAAAAATGGTAGGTTTCTGTCTGGATTGCCAGGTAAAACATAAAGGGCTACCTGGTTGCTGTCCCTGTTTTTGCATGTCTACTTAGAGGTTCTGTTTTCTATTCACAGCATGGGCTGACAATGCAAACGCTTGTGCCAAACAGTATGCTGGAACAGGTGCCTTAAAGACAGACTACACAAGGCAAGTTTGAGTCCCTCTTGCTTCCGAGCCTGCTGATGTCACTTCAGTCAAAGCATCTTAGTATTCACTTATGTAAGCGGGCTCCTGTAGTTGCTATAGAGCAAATGTAAACCGTAAATAATATTTAAGGAGCTTGGGGTGGCATGCATGGTCTCCACACACACACACACCCCATTTCCTCAAAACAAAATATTTATTTTTTATTTTTCGCATTTATATCCCACCCATCCCATAAGTGGGCTCAGGGTGAGTCACTGCATTTCAATAAATACAATAAAATTTAAAACACATTAAAACATATAAAATCAATAGTCATCCTTACCGTAGGGAGAATCCGGCCCATTGAGGTAACTAAGTATGGCCGGTTATCGGTGGGAGACCGCAACCTTGGGGGGGGCATATGTGGACGCCTGCTGCCTCAGCCAACGGCCTGGCGGAAGAGCTCCGTCTTGCAGGCCCTGCAGAATTGAATAAGATCCCGCAGGGCCCTGATCTCAATAGGGAGTATGTTCCACCAGGTGGGGGCCAGGGCAGAAAAAGCCCCGGCCCTGGTCGAGGCTAGGCGGATGTCCTTTGGGCCAGGGATCGCCAGGAGATGTTGACTCTCAGAGCGTAATGCTCTCCGAGGCGTATATGGGAAGAGGCGGTCCCTTAGGTATGTTGGTCCCAGGCCGTAAAAGGCTTTGAAGTTGATTACCAACACCTTGAAGCGGATCCGGTACTCAACTGGCAACCAATGCAGCTGACAGAGCACATGCCATACGTGAGGCCGCACAGGTGTCAACATCAGCAGACGCGCCGCCGCATTTTGTACCAGCTGTAATTTCCAGATCAGCTTCAAGGGCAAGCCTGCATAGAGCGAGTTGCAGTAATCAAGCCTGGGAGTGACCATTGCATGGGTCACCGTAGCGAAGCCCTGGGGGGAGAGATGGGGCTTCAGTAGCCTGATATGCCTAAGATGGAAAAATGCAGATCTGGTGACTGCAGCAACCTGGGCCTCCATAGATAAGGAGGTATCCAGTGTTACTCCCAGGCTCTTCACTGACTGGGCCGGTGCCGCTGCATTTTGTAGGGTGGATGAAGGTGAGAGAAAGCGACTGGCAACCAATCACCTACATGTGTCATGCCACAGTGGGGATCTGAATGCAGGACTCCCTTCTTGCTCTGACCTCTGTACAGCACTGGTGTATCAAATGAAATGCCTGCACTACAATTTTTTAAAAAAATTATATCCCACTTAATCATCTGAATTGGACTCTCAAAGCCACTTGCAACCATTTAACCAAAATAAACCTGTTTTTTCTTTTTTTAAATGAACCCAGAAAATCAGCTCTAACATGCAGTACGATAAAAGCCATCTCTGTTACTGCTAGTGGAATGTTTTCTGTTTGAAATTTGGGGGCCTTGCAGTGGATCCACTTTGGTCATGCCTGGGCTCTTCTATCCTTCATTGCTTACCTAGGAAGTATGGTAGGGGAAGAAGCTGGGTTGAGCCTCTTACAGGGAGCCGGTCACAGCTGAAAGGCCAAAGGACTCCAGGCTTTTCCCAAGGGCCTGAGGGCCTGTCCTGTGGCTCTCAGGGAAGGAGATTGGAAACGCTACACTGGCCAGTCTCAGACCAGTTCCTGATCGGATGATCCAACAGAGTCAAGGGAGGCAGATGGAGGGACCGTGCTATAAATTCACTGTTGAATACCCTCAAGCACTTAGGACTGCTGTTTTCTAATTTCTCCTTGGAGATGCTTCTTTATTTTATAATACTGGTTTTTATTAAAAAAAATTAGAACTGGGAAGAGGACTCAGTGGGGACTAGTAATGGACAGCTGGAAGTCACTCATACGTTATTACAAGAACAACTTTTCTGATGGCTTTAGACAGGTACGAACTTTCCAGTGTTTATATTAATTTTTTGTTGATTTCTCCGGGAGCCAACAACATGCTGTTCATTCCTTTTTATTCTCACTGTAGTTCGTAAAGGAAGATCAACTGTAGAAATATAGGGACTTTCTGGCATGTGGTGTCAGGGCAGGGAAGAGGACTAGTTTGTTTTAGGAAAGGGGTTGAACCTGGGACCTTCTGCGTGCCAAACAGATGCTCTACCACTGAGCCAGATCTTCACTCCAAAGTACTTCCTGTGCCCATAGGAATATGCCTATGACTTGAGCTCTTGGGGGCATGCACATTCTCAGTGTGCCGCCTGTGTGGGAGGGGCAGTGGTGGGTAGGGATGTGCAAAAAAAAAAAAATTCGGTAAAATTCGGATTCGGGTTTATTGGACCCGAATTTTTTCGGGAAACCCGAAAAAACCCGAATATCTATACCGGTAAAGCATAGATATCCGAAAATTTTCGGGAATCCCGAAAAATTCGGGTCCATTGTAACCAATGGGGCCATTGAAGTCAATGGCAAAAATCCTCTTGAAACTTTGCGGGGGGCTGGGGGGGAGGGGGTTAGAGGCCCAGAGGCCCCTCCTCCATGACCAGAAGCGCTATTTGCCTAGCCTGCTTTGGAAATCCAAAGGTGGGCTGCCGAGAGGCTGAAAAGGAGTTGGGAACTTGGGAGTCGGGCTTGGTCCCCTGTTCAGGGCAGGGGACAGCAGCAGAACCTGTGCACTGCACGCCCCTCCCCCAACCACACCCAGCCCGCCTGCTCCATGGCCAGGAGAGACTGTAAGGAGAGATGACTACTAGTCCGCTCCGCTTTGGAAATCCAAAGGTGGCCACTGGCCACAGGCTAAAAAAGGATTGTTACCATTGACCAACCCCCCACTCTCAACAATTTGCCCAAAACCTCCTGCATTGCTGGGAACGGGGCGGGGAGACCCACAAGCCAGCCGCTGTGTGGCTCGGGATGTTTTTGCCTGCCTGCCCCTGCCCGGTGGGGGTGGAGCTATCTTACTTCCTTGCTGCCACCTTCCTAGAGGTAGCATACGTGGGACCCCTCTGGATGATTCCCCAACCTGGGAATCATCCTATCTCAATCTTTGGGCACCACCTGGAGAGTTGGCAGCCACTCTAATTTGGGGGCATCTGGGTTCCTCTGGCCTCCCTTTGCCTCTCTTCAGGTGCGCTGAGTGGGGATTCGCACGCACACCCCTAGTGATTGCTCACGTCACTTGCACAGGCCCTGCCTGCCCCCCCCTTCATTTATACTGCAGAAATCCTCAGGTTTGGACTGAGTCCAGTAAGTTGGGTGACTGGCACAGAGGTTGTTGGGGGGAAGTTGAGATTGCTCTGGTTCTGCAGCTGGGCATGGCTGCCATTAGCAAACATGCTCCCCTATGTAGGCCGCTGCCACTGCAGAGGGGAGAGATTGTTTTGCTTTTGGGGTTTTTTGGGCACTGGCACATTGGCACACTTGTGGTGGACTGGTTCTGCTGCTGGGCCTGGCTGGCTGGCATTGGCATTGGCGATGCACATACATGCTCCCTCAGCCTGTGTGCTGCCGCTCCAGTGCAGTCTGGAGAGATTCTCTGGTTTGACCTAGTTCTGGTTTTGGGGCACTGACTGGCATGGCAACCTGGCTGGCCTGGCACAGGTGGCAGATTGCTCTTGTTCTTCTGTTGCAATGCTGGGGCCTGGCTGGCATGCACTTGCTTGCTCCCTCAGTCTGTGGGCTGCTGCTGCTGTCTGCAGAAATTCTCTGGTTTGCACCAAGTTGGTCTGGGCACTGATTGGTTGCACCTTGGCACAGGTTGTGGGGGGGCAGATTGCTCTGGTCCTGCTGCTGGGCCTGTCTGTCTGGCATTGGTAATGCACAGACATGCTACCTCAGTGCTGCTGCTGTAGAGATTCTTTGGTTTGAGCCAAGTTGTGTTGGTTTTGGGGTTTTGGGCACCCAGTTTGGCGGCACAGGTTGTGGGGGGGCACTTGTATGGTTCTTCTCTGCTGCAGTGTGGCTGGGGCTGGCTGGTCTGGCAAAAGTTTGCAAACATGCTGTCCGAAACAGTTTGCCCCCATCCCTCCATTGTTCTCTATGGTGGGAAAAAAGTAATTTTTCTCCCACTATAGAGAACAATGGGATGGGGGCAACCTGTTTGGGGGCCCATAGAATTGGACCCCCTGGTCCAATCTTCATGAAACTTGGTGGGTATGTAGGGGAGAGGTTCTAGTAACCACCCTCCAAGTTTGGAGCTTACCCACTCCAAGGTCCATAGGATACAATGTTGCCGAATTGCCGCCGAATTTCGGCGGCAAACCGCGAATAAACTGCAGCAAGCTGATCTGGGGGCAACCTGTTTGGGGGCCCATAAAATTGTACCCCCTGGTCCAATCGTCTTGAAACTTGGTGGGTATGTTGGGGAGAGGTTCCAGTAAGCACGCTCCAAGTTTGGAGCCTCTACCCCAAACCCCCTCCCCCCCAGCCCCCCACAAAGTTTCAAGAGGATTTTTGCCATTGACTTCAATGGCCCCATTGGTTATAATGGACCCGAATTTTTCGGGATTTTTTTTCGGGATTCGGACAAGCTCATAAATTGCTAATTCGGGATCCCAAAAGCCGAAAAAAGCCGAAAATCGTTATTTTCGGCTTTTTTTTTGGCTTGGGATCCCGAAATGCACATCCCTAGTGGTGGGCACATGTTCTTTTTTTTTCATTCTAGAACTCTCCCACAGAGGCTCAGTTGACCCTCTCAGAGAGGGATTCCAGAAATCCATAGAAGCAGTTCTCTTTTGAAAGGCCTTTGAGGGGATTATGTAAAGGTAAAGGTTCCCTTGCTCGAAAGCCAGTCGAATCCGACTCTAGGGTTGCGATGCTCATCTGCGTTTCCAAGCCAAAGAGCCAGCACTGTCCGAAGACGTTTCCGTGGTCATGTGGCCGGCATGACTAAACACGAGGGCGCACGGAACGCTGTGACCTTCCCACTGAAGTGGTACCTATTTATCTACTTGTAATTTCTTGCTTTCGAACTGCTAGGTTGGCAGGAGCTGGAACTAGAGACGGGAGCTCACTCTGGATTAATGGGATTAATGCCCATAATAATTAGGCTTATTTTCTTAACTGTTTACAAATTGTGATTTGTAGTGCTTGTTTCTTTAGTCTTTTTTGCTTGTTTTAAAATAGGAATTTTAAATTGGTGAGGCCTCGATATACTATTTGGGTTTATGGTAGTTGCTGTTTCATTTAGTTTAGGATGATAATATTGCTGGTTTCAATACTGTGTTAAACTTCCTGTTGTAAGATCTTGAAGGATCCTGTGAGGATACAGGATAGAATTCTAAACCACTTAACTGGGTTTTCTTTTTTCGTGCAGGATGCAATAGATCTGTTTCTTGGAAATTATTCTGTGGATGAAGCAGATTCTGTCAGTCCTTTTCGTATGCAGAAAGACTGGAAATTCTTGGCTGTAAGGATATTTAATAAGTTTTGATGCGACCTTTTTGCAATGTTTCTAACAGCACCAACTTGTGCTAAAGTTAATAGCAATACAGGGTTTCAGTTCCTTCATGGCTTGCTTCTCAATACTTAAAAGCCCTGATTGACTTTTGATAAGAATTAGAGTATCTTTCAGTGCTTTGGTCTTGGGTTGCAAGAAGGGGATTCCCCCCCAGTGTTTAAACTTCTATCCCATGCCTCTTTGAAGGAGCTCATGTTTCTCTGTCATGCAGCCTGGAGAAAATGTATTTCATTAAGGCATCCAGTATATTTCATAGCCAAGCTGATATTCTTCCCTCCCCACTCCCAACAAATCCAGCACTGTAGCATTGCTCTGCAAACAGTCATGATTACCAGTAACAACTGGTAACCTGCAGCTGAGGAGAATGGGATGATTTGATTGGCTTGAGACCACACCTGTCCCCCGTTTAATGTAGAAAACGTACGTTGCCTCTGCAGACCTGCTTGAGGCGGCTTACAGTGAAAACCGTAGGGACAAATAATCACCCATGAAAGCGCTTTTTGCTTTGGTTGATGCAAGCTCTTCCTCTTTTCCTGCCCTGTACGTGCAGTGAGACCCATGTAGTTGAGAAACGTTCTGCTGTAGGTGGAGTAACTGGAGATCAGTGTTCCCTCTAAGCTGAGTTAGTGTGAGCTAGCTCACAGTTTTTTAGCCTCTGGCTCACACATTTTCGTCTCAGCTCAGGAAGGGATGGCTCCAGAGCAAACTCATTTGTGCAGTAGCCAAATCACTCGCTCACAACTTTAATGCCGGTAGCTCACAAAGTAGAATTTTTGCTCACAAGACTCCACAGCTTAGAGGGAGCATTGCTGGAGATGCAAGTGAGGCCTCTGTCAGCTCCTTGCTGTACTGCTGCTTAACTGTCCCTTCCCACTTGCACGACTTTCTGAGAGTGAAGCAGTGCAGCGAGCGCAACAGCAGTTTGTGCTTTAAGGAAGGTGGGACTGAATCCTGCAGAGGTCTCCTGCCAGGCGCTCTTTTAGCTGTTCTCTACCTGGGGAGCGAGGGCTGAATTGCTGGTCTCTGCTCATGTGCCCCGAATAGAGGATAAACACAGACGCATTGCCCCCCTCTTTGTCAGCGAAAATTCACATCCACTCAGAAGTGCAGGAAAGCATTAATTGCTGTTCTTAGCTGAGAATTAAATGCTACTTTGAAAGTCATATTAACAATGTTATGAGCCTCCGGGGAGGGCGGGATAAAAATGTGAATAATAAATAAATAAATAAATAAATGTACTAACACAGCAGAGCCCAGAGGGCAGATAGCAACTGAATGTCATCGTGTCAGCCATTATCTGCCACGTACCGTTTTGAAGTCCTTTAAGAAGTTCAGAGTCTCTTGACACTGATCATATTTAATGTGGAAGATGGTAATTGCTAGGGGGATAGCGCGTCATAGTTAGTATGACTTTATTATATCTGCTCACATTGATAGGCCTAAGAGAGGCTGATGAGGTGCTCAAAGTAGATTCCAACAACCACCTCAAGGCATTTGGGCCTGGTACCTGTAGCCATGTGGGGAGGTGGTCTTCTGCAGCTTTGACCACAGGGTTAATCTTAGTGTTTAGATGAGCTTTTATCTCTCTAGCTTCTCACATATCAACGTAGGTAGAAGGGAAGGGTAATTCCAGGGTTTAACCGCACAGTCAAAGGCCAAAAAGGCACTTTTCTCCCTGTGCAATTGCAGGCACCAAGCAGTAGGCTTTGAAATGACTTCTGCATGGTTCCTTGAACTCTTGCCTCTGCTTGTATAATATAAAGATGATACAGATATTTCTGCAGTTCAGAGCAGCTGTAAAATAGTGGCTGCAGCAAAGCGATTTTTTTAAAAAAAACCTGTGTTCCTCCATCCCTGCCTCTCACTGTGGCAGACTTTCTGTTACACAAAGGACAACAGTGTGCTGAATAGAACTTGAAGATGTTTATTCCTCAGATTAAGATCATAAGAGGATACGTTCTCTGAATGGGGAGTAGGGATGACAAGCAGCTATCCATATACTGTTAAAGAATACCTCACTGCTTAAGTTGAGAGTTGTATATTTGGCATGTAATGACCAGGCCCCCAGAGGTAGCAGGCCCCTGATACCTGCGCTCCCTTCCTTGTTCCCCTCACTAAAGAAATGAATGCCTGATCTTGGAGGTCCTATCTCTATGAAATGTGAGGTTAATCACGTCCTTGATTATTGAATGTGAACCAGCTCACATAGCATGTTCAGAATGTATTGAAATAGCTCAGGATTCCTTCGTTTTTAGTGGCTTTCTGCATCCAAAGAGGAAGCATGCAAGCTCGTTCTCAGCCTTGCTGCCCATACAGTGGTGTGATGTGGAGAACACTGCCTGAGCAGCCCCTTAGCTTGAGTTTGGAATAAACCGGATGAGATACAAAATAAGGCTGGATCCAGCTTCACTCAGGCTTTTATTTTTATTTTTTTATGTAGCAGAATTAGGTACAATCCATCTCCTTTAAAATTGGTTCTGTTCAAAGTAGGGATGTGCAGGGGGGTTGGGGTTACTTTTTTTGGATTCTGACCCATTGGGCCTGAAAAATACCAGTATCTACCAATATTCCGAATCCTCATACAGGTATGATATTGGGATTTGGGTAAATAATCGGGAAACCTAAATTTATTCGGCATTTACAAATCCCTTCACTTATGGAGTCGTGCCGCCACCGCAGCACGCCTCCATGAGTGAAGGGAAATGCCTTCTCCCTTTACTTGTGGAGGCCTGCTGCCGAGGCGGCACAAGTCCACAAGTGAAGGGAATGCTTTCTCCAGTCCCAGCGACGCAACTTTGCAATATAGCTGGCCTGAATAAAAGCCAAATAATATTGGCTTTAATTCAGGCCAGCTATATCAGTAGCCGAATCAGGTTGTCTAACCTGCATTTGACTGAATAAATACCAAAAAAAAATACTGATAAGGGATTTTTTGGGTATTTATTCAGTTCGGTTTATACCGAACACACACCCCTAGTTCAAAGTCTGTTCAGACCTACTCTTTTCCATAAGGGTGGATCGTACCTGCCATCTGTGTGTTTTCAATGAGTCTCTGTTGCTCTGTGCTAGAAGCTTGTTCAAAACGAAAATGTATTTTCTCTATTAATCAGTGTACACAGGTATCATAGTGGGTGGCCTCTGTGGCCTTCAAATTAAGAAACTGTAACATCCATTTCAAATCTAGCAGCAGCCAAGTCTGCACTGGCAAGGTGGGATACAAATTGAAAATAATAAGTAAAATAATAAATAAATAAATAAGAGTGTCTTGTAGTATTCTGACAGCTAACAAATGTACTGTGTTATAAACATCCACGGGCTGGAACTGGCTGCACCTGAGGCGGCAGCTCTGGTCCAAGAGGCGTCTGGCACAACCACCTCTCACCTTTAGAGAGCCGTGGGACTCTTGTGTGTAAGCCATCCTGAGAATGGAGATGCGCTGTGGGTTTCTTCCTAGTGTCTCCTTGGTCAGCTTAAAGGTGCTTGCGGTACAACATACACTGCAATTAGTGTATAACAGCTTTGGGACACCAGTTACGTATTGTGTCACTTAACGTCATGTTTCTTTTTTTCTTTTCCCAGTTGCCTATTATTATGGTGGTTGCTTTCTCAATGTGCATTATCTGTTTGCTCATGGCTGGTAAGTGATCCCTCCGCTCGTGTGTATGTAATTCATAGCCGTTTACTCACATCTAAATAACGGTGGCTTAAAGAGATGATGGTTACGTAGCCCCTCCTCCTATCCTACTAGAGGTATCTGTCTTCAAGGCCAGGGCTGGGCAATACGTGGGTGACATGATAAACGGTATAAGGAATGGGCTCAGCTGTGCTAGCATGATGGAGGAGCTTGGTCTAGCAACAGTCTGCAGACTCCCAAGAAGAATGACATGACCTCATTGAACTTCAGTTCCATGGGAAGGTCTCTGAAAACAATCTAGGTCCTTTTCCTGCCACAAGGCAGAATCTCCCATGAGGTCAACTCACATGTTCCACATTATAATGTGATGCAAGTAGATAACAGAAGCAAACAAAGCATATTCAGGGGTGCCAGATTGCCTCACTATCGGTCACTGCTACTGAGCTGATACAACTGCTTGAACTGGCAATTTCTTAATAAAAACTGTTCCATGAGGTGGGGGGGGGGGGGTTGGACTTCTTAGAAGCATATTTTTTCTTATGTTACTTAGCTTCTATGACCAAAGGTCTTTATTTATTTATTTATTTATTTTATTAGATTTATACCCCGCCCTCCCCAACGGGCTCAGGGCGGCTCAATGATTAAACATGGATAACTTAGAGGCATATTAAATGACTGGGTTTGCTTCAGTGGTCATGAGATGCCGTCCCATGACACTCCCAGACTTCACGCCAGATAATTTACTTAACTGGGAGAATCTTTTCTTCCATAGCCAGGTTTTGACCTACAGTCCCATTTCTCTGACTGTGACTCCGGTTGTTGATATGGTTCATACCCAGTTTGTTTCCAGGTCATGGCCAGCCACCGTAGCCCTATTCTCCAAAATACCTAGCCTAGAATGTATGCATGTTCAAAAGTGTGGAGTGTTTAATATTCTTATTTTGGAAGGGGAGAGTTCTCAGTGTGTTATATGCATGATCAAAGGTGATAGTTTTCTCAGGAGATTTGGAGGAAAACTAGTCCTGCTTTAGGAAGGGATTTGTGTTCCTTTTACACACCCTATTACCTGGTGAGTGGAATCTTAATTTATCTAAACTCATTTTGTACAATGGATGTACTCCTCAAAGAGCTACTTGAGAAGTTCTGGCTAATATCAGTGTCTCCTCTATTGGCTGCCTTCTATAACCAAAGAAGAGTAATTTGGAGAGAGCGCTTTGCTGTCATTAATACACTTACATTTTAAGCGTTAATGCATTTACATTTAACAGAGCAGACTAAACTTTGTAGTCCTAAGCCTTTGTCTGATTAGTTAAGAGTTGCACACAAATTCCATTTACATAGAATATACTTATGTGGACAGATGGCTGGGTATGAAGTTGTTCCCAAATTCCATGCAAGGAAGACCAGTCACATCTCAGCCTTCTCCTGTATCGTCCTGTCCCTCCCACACCATCCATCCTCCCTCCCTGTAGCTCTCAAGCTAAGGAGCCGGCTTTTTGTGGCCAAGAATACCTTCCTATCAGGATGGTGGTGCCAGTAATGTTCACATGCTTCTGAAGCAGGGGGAAAGTCTGCTTTACATGTAGCAGATCTGAAGCGTCACTTCAGAATTGTTTCATGAATCAGTTAATTGGTTGTTCTCATGGTTCCTAAGTAGTTCTTCTTGTGTATAATGAAAGGCTGTTATATTCTGCAGGCGACACATGGACAGAGACGCTGGCCTACGTCCTCTTCTGGGGAAGCGCAAGCTTTGGAACTCTCGCCATCATCCTCTACAACGGCAAGGATTTTGTAGATGCGCCTAAACTGGTCCAAAAGGAGAAGATGGACTGAATTTGTGTGTGTGGAAAGCGGCTTGGTAGGGATGACTCCTCAAGCCACTCCTGGAGCCTCTACTGACCTGCTTTCCACACCAGCTTTGTGGTCTCTTCAGCTTTCATCTTCGCAGGGTGAAAAGAATGAATCCAGCTTCTTGCTTGCTGGAGGTGATTGACTGATCTAGTCACAGTGATCTCTGGAGTATTGCATTTGCCGGGCAGCTGGCGCTCACGACATTAGGGAAACAAAAAGACGGAAATAATTCTGTAGTCCTGCCGAGTGTTCACCGTATCATTTAAAACGGCATGCCAAGCTTTGCAGCAGAGTAGTATCGTTAAACCTGTCAGAGTCGCAGAGGAGATGCAGTTGTACCGAGAACTGGCTGCTACTGGATTTTGCTAAGATTAGACCTGCGTTACATTTATCTGGTAGGAAAGTCCTTGCTTGTTAACTATAGTACATCTTGCTGCTTAATTAAACTTCTAGTTGGGTGACCTTATAGACAGGAACTCAGCATTAAACTGCAGGGTTGTAGCCACTCTCTCCACCTCTCTATATAAAATATTGATCTTTTCCTAAAAGTTGAGAGTGAGAGCTCCCCCTTCCCTCCCCAGTTCAAGTCCCTTTCTGTCCATTGTCGGATTGTTGATGCAATATTCTGTTTGCTGAGAGGGTGAGGGTACCATTGAATTCGTTTGAAATGTGTCATGTGATGCTTTAATGACTCCAGTCCGTAAATGACAAAATTTTCAGTGTGATTCAAATGTTAAGATCCAGCCCTTTTTTAAACAAATGGAATCAAAGAATGTAAAGCTGCTTCTTTTGTCCCTCTTATGCTAAAGGTCCAAATACTTCTTTCTTTCTTAAGAGTCACAAATGTAGAAATTTTCTATAGTTCTGGCAAACCAGATGCTGCTTACTCTGCCTTGGTTTTAGTGGGGATAATATGTGGAAGGGAGAACACACATTTGATATATTTTCTCTGGCTAATTTCCATGTTTGCACTGGAGATTAGCATCGGCTTGCTTTTTTGTGCATGATGTAATTATATTTCTCTTCAATTGTAATGTTCTCAGCTATAAAAATAGCCTTGTGCTGGTTACTAATAAATGTGTGTCTCAAATTTAGTGCTTCCAAGCTTTATATTAATATTAGATCTGAATCAAGGACCAATTTTAAATGACTTTGTCACCCATTTTCTATTACCTGTGTTCTGAACCAGACATGAATCTGCTTCAGGTGCTGTGCAATTAATATTTCCTGTAACTACAGCTGTATATTCAGGATTGCAATTATGAAGTTTAAATATTAGGGAAACAGGTAGAGTGCTAGGACTAATACAGTTCATCACTGCAGGCTGAAACACAACACACTGCTGCAGTGTTTTCATTGTATCATGATTGAACATACTGTATAGTCTTTGCAAATGGTGACTGTTCATTTGACCTTTTTCGGTTTGTTTAAATATTATCCATTCACAATCATTTGTAATATACAAAGCTCCTGTTTAGATGATGCAGTGGAAACAGCAGAGTATGAAAAAAAATTAAAGTCCCAAGTTATCAGGTATGCAGGAAGTGTAAAGATACTATGGGTTAAATGTTTAATGGCTTTGCTCTATGATGGTATGTTTGGAACAGCTAACTGGTTATCCTGGTGTGTTTCCTATTGAGAACTGTTTGCAAGGAGGAAGCCTTGGAAAGTTTGCACTGTTGGAACGAATGTAGGCATGAAACTGGAAGGGATATCTATGTCCAGTAGCTTACAAAGAAGTTGAGTTTCATACGTCAACGTACAGTGTACTCAAACAATAAAAAACCCTTCAGTCTTTTCTAAGTATTGACTCCTGTTCTGTGTTTTTTTCCCTTGAATAAGAAAAACGAAGTCTGTGACGGGAAGGGCTGTGGGTCAGTGGTAGAGGATCTCCTCGACATGCTATTTAAAGATAAAGCATAAAGACTCTGGGGCCACATTCAGTTCGGCTGCATCAGAAAGTGCTTTCTCTATGTGCACTCACAAGGGGATTGGTGACTTTTATTTCCTACTACATTCCCCATGGGCATTGTTAACTAAATAGCTGGTGGGCGTGGCTTCTGTGGTGGTCAAAGTATATCCATATTTTCGTCCTAGCTTTCAGGTTTGTAGCCCGTGTTCTTCACAACAAAAAAACAGACTACAGCGGCAGGCATTGCTACTTTCAGTTACACAGATCATGTAACAACACTAACTTGTCCTTATGAGGGGGCAAATGCTGCAAGTCACAAAATGACTTTGCGGAAGAGGCTGTTTTTTTTTTAAATTCCTTGCAAAAATTACCTAGTAGAGGCGTGCTTATTTGTGAACAGGATCATTACTGGTCAACAGGTAGGTTTGGACCAGTCTTACTGACAACACAGTTTCTCGCAGCAGTAGTAGATACATTTCATACCATGCATCACACAAATGCACTATTTTAAGGACCTTAAAAGTTCCTTCTCTGCATGCTCCTAAGAGGGCCTAAAGTTCTCACGGGCAACTGCCTTAAAAGCCTACACTTCATTAACGCTGCCCACTCATAGCGCTCTTAAGCCCCTCTTCTCTGCCTGCTGCTTACTACGCACTGTGGCCCTTTTTTCATGTTGGGGTGTAGTAACGGAAGGCCTCTGCTAGAGCTCTTTTGTTCTGGAAGGGGGGGGGGCCTAAAAGGCTTCTGGCATCCAGACACGCACTAGTGCGGTGTGTCTTCGTGGTGAGGGTTGTGCTGGGGCTGAAGTCCCTGGTTGATGCTTATGCCTAGTCTAAAGGGTAGGAAGGAAAGAAACTGCCTACCTGGAACGAAAGTCCTGCTGCCGCCCGGCCTTTGGAATCTTATAACTGGTGAGGAGATACCCAGGCTCTACGAAATGATTTTCACCACTGAAATAATTTCCAGACAACTCATGTTGCCTACGGACCTTTAGTTTTTTTCCTCTTCAGAGAGAACACATTTCCCCTTGCTATAATGTTGTGCTAAAGAAATATTGCTGTTGGTTACTGTCTTACATCTATTTATGTTCTCTGGTTTGAGCCAAGTGAAAGTTGTCATTAAAATATTTGTCAAACGAAAGCTTTTAAGGTAATTTTTAACTCGCAAGTGATGAAGAGGATGACCTATAGCGATGGTGGGATTTTTTTACAAAGAAAACCACAGGTATTTTGCCCAAGCAGTGTTGCTTCTAGTTCCTTTGCGTCCCTGATAGGAATGGGAGGACTCCTCAGTTACAAGCTTTACTCCCTAAACAAAATATGTTGCTGGAGGCCTGAGGGTTTTGTTTTTTTAAAAAAATCAGTATTATTTTAAAGGTGGTTTTCCAAAAGCAACTATAACAGCAACGACAACTCCATGGTGACGTAATGGGTAACTTTATGAGGTCCTATTAAAGTTGAAAACGACAGCGTTGATGCAGAATTAGTTTATTGGCTCTCAAGCCCAGGCTGAACAGGGGCAAGCAACTGGAAGACTCCTAGCAAAAACAAGTTTTAGGTTAACCGGTATCCGTCTCACATTCCCTCAAGCATCAGTTACAAAATATATATATACACAATAGTCCACATGATATTTATTACACACACACACTTAACTGAAGGGGTGGTTTAAGGGACAGGAGTTAAAAAAGAGGAAAACAGCCATTTTTCGTCTTGCTAGAGAGACAATACGCATGACCCTATTCTTGAAATTACACTCCATTTAGGTGTCAGTCCATGCAAGTCAGGGACAGGTACAACAGATCTTAATCTGCTGAGTCTACTCTAAAATCTCAAGTTCCTAGTGCTCCAAATAACTGAGCTTCTAAGGAACAGAAAGCTGCATATTCAGTCTTAATCTATCCTCTCTCTCCAGCTTCCACTGCAGGGCCAGCTAGAAGGACTTGGTTTCTAAAAAGCATGGGTGAGAGCAACAGATCAATCTCTCACCAGTACATAAATATTTTCAGTGTTTGTGCCTTTTTTGTTTTTGTTTTTTTAAATAAAGCTTAGCAGCTACTGGGGGAAGACAAGAATACCTCCATGAAATGTGTGTAGGGGGAAGAGTACAATTAGCTTCATTCCTGCCTCTAACTTTTGGGATCCCCACTTACCACAATTTTTTATTTAAAAGCACACTCGATACAGCATGTTGATATATTTCGGTGAGTGGGAGCTGTCAAGCAAAAAAATAAAAATGAACATGTGTTCATTACACAGAGGCCAGGATCGATTAACCATTCCCAGAACAATAGACCCACAGTTCTAGGCATCACTACATATTCTTCCCGTACTGGATAACCATCCCCACCCACTCTCAAGGCCCACACAAGAATCCACAACCACTGTGTCTACTTCGTCAGCAATATGCTCGGCGTGGGACTTGGAAGGCGAAGCTGCTGCTTCTTATCCTCTTAACTGCAAGTTGCCAATTGGGGAAAATGGCTGGACAACAACCGTTCCTTTGCCAGCTTTCTGGGGCGGGTTTTCAGCAGCCCTGACTAGTAATGATGCCGGTATGCAGCCGCAGGGGTCGTGCCTTTCTCTATATGCACCAGGTGACAGGAGTGGCAAAGCAAACGGTCACCCAGGGGGTAACAGCGATGCCCGTCTTCATCATTGAGCTCCATTCCACAGTCCTGTGCAAGAAAGGAGGGGCAGAACCAAAACGTCACATGTGCGTTTGTGTGTCTCCGAAGGGGGACATACAAACAAGGATCAACAAGACAATCACGTTAAAAAAACTGCCACAGACATCTGAAAATAAATGGGCTCAGAATACAATCCCTACTTGTAACACTATTTAATTCATTTGTACCCTTGCCTTTCTCCCCAATGGGGACCCAAAGCAGCTTACGTTGCTCTCCTCTCCTCCAATTTTATCCTCACAACAACCCCGTGAAGTAGGTTAGGCTGAGAGTGTGTGACTGGCCCAAGGTCACCCAACAAGCTTCCGTGGAACAAGTGGGTATTCGAACCTGGTTCTCCCAGATACTTGTCTGACAGTCTTAACCACTACACCACACTGGCTCTTCCTAGATGGGCTAAGCTAATTTAATATCTATAATGGAAAACGATGGCATAGTTGCCATTTTCTGTATCTGGGTCCATTTTTGTTCTTTTGCACAGAGACTGACCAGAATCCTATGTAAACTGATGCGTATGTCATGTGGGTGGATGAGCCATGCCTGCACATCTTTCAACACAATAACAGGCTAACGTACCCCAGATGGAAGGGCTGATGCTATTAGGTCCTGTGATTGCACTGCCTGCCGTGACCTGGATGGTCGAAGCTAGCTCGATCTCATCAGCTCTTGGAAAATTAAGCAGGGTTGGCCCTGGTTAGTACTTTGGAAGTCCAAGAGTCCGTGACAAGAGCCAGTCTGGTGCAGCAGTTAAGAGTGTCAGACTACTATTTAGAAGGCCCAGGTTCAAATCTCCACCTGTGCTATGGAAGCTTGCAGGGTAACTTGGGGCCAGTCATACTCTCTCGGTCTGACCTACCTCACAGGGTTCTTGCGAGGATAAAATGGAGAAGAGGAGGAGGATGTTAAGCCATTTTGGGGTATAAAATAAATAAATAAAATAGTAAATAAACTACTTGAGAGAGGTGGCCAGTGTGAGTAGGGTACATTTGGATTTTTGCTGTGTGTGAGGATTGCAGCATCACTACATACGACATTTGCCAGCCCCAGTAAAATTTGAGTGTGCAATTTGGCCAGGACCAAAGAGCACCGCAACTAGTTCTGGGCCCTGAAGGCACTCTGGGTTTGTACAATTCTCAAGCAGCGACCTCACCCACGTGACAAGCCACTTGTTCAAAGATTCCCACTGTGTTTTGTTGGGCATCCCAGCTCTTGTCCCCAGATGCTGGAATGGCAACATCACTTACCCTATATGACTGGGTGCTCAAGGCTTTCAAGAACAGCACTTGAGTTTATGGGCAGCACGGTTCTAATCAGCATTCCTTTATAATAAGCAAAGCAATGCTGAATATAAACTTTCGTGAATCTGACGTATCCAATGGTCTCCAAAGGAGACTCTGGGCATGCAGTGGAGAACTTCTGCCCAGACAAAAAGGATGCCCATCTCTGGCAAACAAGACGCTCTCCCCTAGCTTAGTGGGTTTTAAGTAATGGCTTCCAATGTAAGAGGACCACCAGCAATAAATCCAAAAGTAAGCCTCTTCCTCCCACCCACATGCCCTTGCACACATCTAAAGAGCTCCTTGGATCTTGGTCAGTATTCTCATTGACCAGAAAAACATCACTCAATATATTCTGGGAAGCCTTTGCGTATACCCTTCTGCAGGGCATTCCCCAGCATGTAGGAGCCACAAGGGTTCTAAAGTGAGAACATACACATTTTCTAGATACAGTTGGCTTGGATTTGTAAGAATATTGTTTTATGCAAGGACTCTAAAAACAGGCTGGCCTACCTCACAGCGGTAGCACTCCACGTGATAATCCTTGTCCATTGACACAACACGAATAGTTTCGTCAGATCCCTGTAAGCATTGAAACAAATCCAGGGGGGGGGGAGAGTGTTCAAAAAAGGAATTAGGAACTAAAGTGGAATTTGTTCCAGGCTGTGTGAAATTTTTCTCCAGCAATGTGAAGGCTGATAGATTTAGACTGCTGCTAAGGGAGGAGGAGAAAATACCATTTTTAAAAAATTCTACAAAATTTGTGGGAAGCTTCTGCAGCCTGCCCAGGTGAGATGACTCAGCAGGCCACAAGCTAATTCCTGAGCATGCTGATTGAAGCTAAGACAGAACTGAGTACCGCTACAATCCTACAGACCCCATCCCAGGAGTAAGGCCCAGTGAATAACATGAGACACTTCTGAGTATACCCTGCTTAGGATTGCTCCCTCTGAAAAGCATTTAGCCTTGAGTGTGATTGTTTAAACAGTTGTTCCCAATCATCCTTACATAGTTTGGATTTTATATAGTGAGCACTAAAGAAAAAGAAGAGCCCTCAGACATTCCAAGTTCTGCGCCAAAGAACCTCACATTACATGAAAAGGATTTCGCATAGTAAGCAAATCTTGGAAGCTAAGCAGGGCCAGCCCCGGTTAGTATTTGGATGGGAGACCACCAAGGAATACCAGGGTCATGATGCAGAGCCAAGCAATGGCAAAACCACCTCGGAAAGTTTCTTACCCTGAAGGGTCGCCGTAAGTTGGCTGCCACTTGATGGCACTTCCCACCACCAACAAGCATACGTACATATACTTACTTACCATGCACAGGTTATTCTGATTTCAATTTAGGATTTTCTTTACAAGGATGGGAAGAAGGCAGGTTGGTAGAGAACAGCATGAACGTCTTAGATATAACTCAAAAAGTGCTTTGGCCACATCAATGGAATTTAAGCATCCAACTGTGCACTTTATGTCTTTTTTGTATTTTGTTTGTGTGCGCGTGGATGTGTGTGGCAACCTACTGGGGCACAGAGGACATTCAGAGAAGTGGCTTGATCGCCTGCCTCTTGCTTCCAGCCCTGGTATTCTCCGGAGGCCTCCCATCCAAATATTTGCCAGGGTCGGCCTGCTTAGCTTCCGAGATGTAACGAGATTGGACTTGCCTGGGCTATCCAGGTCTGGTCAACTGTGCACTTTATTTCTTTAAGTTCAATGGGATTTATGTGCAACAAACTTTCTTTGCATTGTACCTTCATTCCCCCCAATTCTGCTGAAGTTAGTCAAGATCAATGCCCACTAAAATCAACAGGACAAATGAATCATGACGAAGTCAAGCCATGACTCAGATGCTGTCTATGACACAAGAATGACTCGGCTCTGACATGTACAAATGGGGGGGACTTAACAGAAGACCACTGTCAATAAGACTGTCATGTAGTTGAACAGTGGGAGGAGTAAATATAATCCCTTACCTCACTTGGCAGAATAGGAAGTCCACATGCTGCACATTTTGGAGCCAAAACTCTGCATAAAAAAAGCATTGAGTTACAAACATGAGTCCAACCTTCAATCTTTTTAAGATCAGTTTAAACTGACATGACTTCTCCCACCCACCCCCAAAAAACCACAGTATTCTGAATGTCCTGGGAAGTCATCTAAAGGTCCCTGACTTGCTTGCAGAAATACAAATCCAGAGGCTCTTTTGGGGGAAACCGGGGATTGGATCCAGACGGCTTCTTCACTGAGTCTCTCAGCCAATTTCCCTCATTAAAACAGCTCACGTCCCACATGGCTTTTGAAAGTGTCCTTTGAATGGCATTGTTAGACCTGTACAGCAGACATGCCCTTCATAGGTCTGATAACAGTAATTTCAAAGGTACGTTGTTTGGGTTCTCACTCAAAACATTCTGAGTTTTCTTCAGGAGTCAGAAATGGCCATAACCTTAAGCCTTACTGTCAAACTACACATGATGTTGGAGTTCCTTGCAACAGATCTCTCCTTAATATTTTTTTTAAAAAATAAACTGATGTGTAACCTCACAGAAATAGTGTTGGGGTGTTAACCCTTTCCTCTTTTGCCATTTTGTTCATCCATTACCTACCTGAACCCAGTCTGAGTCCAGTGGCACCTTTAAGACCCACAAAGCTGAATAAACCTTGGTTGGTCTTAAAGGTGCCACCGGACTCAAACTTTGTTCTGCTGCTTCAGAGCAACACAGCTGCCCACCTGAGTCTATCTACCTGAACCTGTTAGCTTTGCCAGAGGAAATGAGACAGCTACAATGCTAACCGCATTAACATTTTTAAAAAATAGATAAGACATTTGGAATATTAACAATCTTCCACAGGGGCATTTACCATTAGTACATCATTTATTGTATATAGCTAAAAGCTATATAAAAGCGGTAGCTCAAGTGGTTAAGTCACTGAACTGCAGGCTGTGGAAGGTCGGTAGTTCAGCAGTTGAAGACCCGAGTGTGCCGCATGATGGAGTGAGCTCCCATCTCTAGTTCCAGCTCCTGCCAACCTAGCAGTTCGAAAGCAAGAAATTGTAAGTAGGTAAATAGGTACCACTTCGGTGGGAAGGTAACAGCATTCCGTGCGCCTTGGTGTTTAGTCATGCCGGCCACATGACCACGGAAACGTCTTCAGACAGCGCTGGCTCTTCGGCTTTGAAACGGAGATTCGACTGGCTTTCGAGCAAGGGAAACCTTTACCTTTACCTTTAAAAGCTATTACAATCAATCACATACAGAGCACAAGGACATGTGTCAATTTGCACGGACGTGAAGGAAAGGCTGTAGCTCAGTGGCAGACCAGCTGCTTTGTATGCAGGAGGTCTCAGGGTTCAGTCCTTGGTAACTCCAGTTGAAAGGATCAGATGGTTGGTGATGAGAAAGACCTCCACTGGAGACCCTGGAGATCTGCTGTCAGTCTGAGCAGAAATCCCCAGTCTTGACAAGCCAGTGACCTGATGCAGTAGCCCTGTCCTCATGTTACAGTTAATGCACGGACACATCCTGCATGTAGATGCAGAGATCTGTTCACAAGAAAAAGCCAACGTGTGTTCACTTTAGAAATGGAACTAGGGACCAGTACCTAGATAAATGAGCAGTTTCAAATCTATGTTCAGCTGTATATGCATTAAATGTAACAAGAGAATTACTCAAGGCATACATAAAGAAAACTGTACGCCGTACATGGATTGTACATGAATTCACTGTAACCTGTGATCAGGAAACGTAAAAAGCAGCTTCGTGAGTTAAAAGATTATCCAGATTATCTGCCCAAGAGCTGGATCTCAACACAAAAGACTGCTTAATAACAGCTGCTTTGTACACCTACTTCAGTACTGCTAGCAATCAGTAACTGTGGCTTAAAACAAGCTAAAAGAAATATGTGGGACTAGTACCACAGGACCAGTCTGCATGTTCAAGTTCTCCCATTCCAAACTTTTCACCGTCCAAGTTCCAGTGAAGCTGAGAGTGTGGGAAAAGGCAGGTGCAGCCACGCTTTGGAAGTTAACACTATGAGGCATCAGCGTCTTTACCCTACTCTGTACTCTCTCATTATTAGCAAGGCCCACCGGTACTTGAAGTTATGCAATATTTACTTGGAAGCAAGTCCCAAAAATTCCAGCTAAGTTTGCTCAAGAGCTGCATGCTCGGACGTCTCTCCTTCAACTTATTTTGTCTCCTTACTTGTGGTAATCTCGGACACAGTAAATTTTGTTCTCGTTGTCTACCGTAAATGGTACTCCGTCCAGACATTCATTGCAAATCACACAACGGAAGCAGCCAGGATGGTAAGACTTCCCCAGAGCTTGCAGGATCTGCAGGATTAGACAAAAAAGAGCTTACAAATAACTTTAAATGAGTACAGTAAAGAAACAATTTGCAAATGAGTGTATGGGCATATATTAGCAATGTTAATAGGCAATAACGTAAGAAGCATGGATTGTTTTCTTCATAAACCCATACCCTGACACCTGAAATTCTAAAATCATTGAAAGTGGGTGTGGGGGGGGAGTGACACCAGCAACATTAGGAACATCATAACTGGACCATGGCAACTAAAGGGCAAACAGTGCAACTTTAACAGTGTTCAAAGCAGAAGGACAACTGTAGGCCTTGAAAGGAAGATGTCCCAGGCAAGGAAAAAGAAAGTGGTGTTCCAGTGCACTATAAGGGAACTGTGAGACAGCTTACATTCCGGTAATTTATAAGTTTTTTTGTTTTTTATAGCCTCAAAGGTGATTCAATTAAGGGTTTCTTCTACTCAACAGCTGTCCCACACAGTAAGAACATAAGAACATAAGAGAAGCCAATGTTGGATCAGGCCAATGGCCCATCCAGTCCAACACTTTGTCACACAGCGGCCAAAAATACCAGGTGCCATCAGGAGGTCCAGCAGTGGGGCCAGGACACTAGAGCAGTAGTAGCTAATGCATTAGTAGCTAATGGATTGAATCTAGCTAGCTGTTTCACTCAGTCTTACAATTTCCCCTCCTTCCTACAGCTCCCATGCCACATGACTTTTCTACCTTTGAGTCCCAAGATGCCCAGCATAGCTTTCTTTGATGGCCAAAGGAGAATTCTTCTTGTAGAAAAATTGATTGGATCCAATCTATAACATGGAAAGCAGGTTCCTACGTGGATTATTACAACTGCAATAAGAGTTTTCATGGGTAGTAGTGTTATGAAACATCTCTGTTGAACAGTGGTGATCCCTGTGGTCAGCATCTCAACATGTTACAGCTTCCATGTGGGTCTAACATGTAGAGTGGATCTTGGTCGTATTGGATCCTCACACAGGACTAATCTCTATTTTAAAAAATTTTTGCAGGGGTTTCACATCTGATGGTCCAATCAGCACAGTTTTTTTGTAACGAGCATAGCTGGCCCCAAACCTAGGATGGCCCAAGGTCCCATCACGGTCAACAGACAGTCACGTTCTCTGCCCTTTAAAACACACGAGATTGGGCACTGCAAAATGCACTGTGTTCTAAGATTCCCTGCCACCACTGCTTCTGCTTGCCTGTTGCTTTTATGGATGGGGACAGTGAGTATGGAAACTATTCCTAAAGTTTAGAAGGGAAGGGAAGGGAAGAGGAGAAGGAGGAGTAGGTTTTTATACCCTGCTCTTCACTACCCAAGGAGTCTCAGAGCAGTTTACAATCCCTTGCCCTTCCTCTCCCCACAACAGACACTCTGTGAGGTAAGTGAGGCTGAGAGAGCTCCAAGAGGACTGTGACTGACCCAAGGTCACCCAGCTGGCTTCACGTGGAGGAGGAGTGGGGAATCAAACCCAGTTCTCCAGATTAGAGTCCGCCACTCTTAACCACCACACCAGACCTGAAGAGGTGGAAAAGTACACTATTCTATGGTGGCAGCTGCACATTCTCTGCACCGTTCACGTTCTTAAAATATCTGCACACTGCCTCCCTGCACTCACACCCATGATGATTCACTACCATTTAAAAACCTAAAAATGACCTAAAGTGTCACTTAAAAGCAGCCACAGCAACAAAACTGAGAAAACAGTAATAAAACATCAGCACCGGGCACAAGAATCACCAATAGGATTTATCTTTCTTAATTCAAAGCTTCCTGAAATAAAGAGAGGGGTCGAGTCAAGAGGGGCCCTTGTAAAGCTGCAGAGGTCAAACTCCATCTTGAGAGGCAGCCCTTCTACCAAGCACAGAAGGGAATGGCTCCAAGATGATGCCCAACATCTTCTGCAAAAGGGAAAAAAAACCCCCACATTTTGCTTCTTCAGCTGATTTTTCTCATGTGCAGATCTGTGCATGTTTAATAAACTAAACTGTACAGGAACAACTAAGATCCTTTAACCAGGTGAGGCCTCTAGCTTTTGTTCCAAAAGCCTTCCCTGTTTTCCTGTGCTCTACTCAGAGGCCATGCACAAAACACCAGATATGTTCCAGAACAGAGGACCTGGGATTCAGCACTCCTGGCCAACAAAACAAATGCGGGGTGTGTATAGGACTTTTTTGATACAAAGATATTACATGCAAAAATCTGTCATAGCGCACCACTGGAATTATTCCCCATTTGAAGGCTGGCGTGGTATAGTGGTTGGAGTGTCAGACGAGGACTTGGGACGGCCAGGTTCAAATCCCAATTTTTTTTTAATATATGTGCTGCCGAAGCGAGTACATTCAAATCCCTTCTCTGTCACGGAAGCTTGCCGGATGACCCTGTGCCCACCAGAATTTGTTGGCCTAACCTACCCTTGCAAGAATGTTGTTGTGAGAATTAAGTGGATGAGGGGAAAACAATATGAAAAGCCATGGTGGGGCCCAATCAGGGAGAAAAGTGGGAAATAAATTTTAAAAATAAGCATAAAACATAAGCAAGCATTTATAAAAATGCAAATCAGAGATGTGTTTTGCTATCCTTCCCAAACTGGCCTTCATGCTACCTGGATTTTAGTACCTAGTTAAGAAAGTTTCTAAACACATTTTCTTTTCCACTTTTGTGTGTGTGTGTGTGTGTCTGTGTGTGTCCCCCTATAATACACTTAAGGGCACTTACCATGTCCATTATCAAATGTCCACAAACAAAACATCTATCAGCTGATTGCTGGAACCCAGAATACTATATTTGGGGGAAAAGAGAGAGAGAACTAGTTCTAAACTTCTGCATAGCTAAATCAAAGCATACACATTTTGTCACTTCTTGAACTGGGGGTCCACATTGGCTGACAGGGGTGCTTGGCCACTCTAGTGCCCCCTCCCACTACGTTTTTCATTACTTTAAAAAATGCCTCCACAAAAATCCAGAATTCGTACTTGTCATTTCTGTCCTTTCGGGTACATCAATGCAAGAATAAAACACATATGAAGCTGCAATTATGAAAAGATAAGCCCTTGATACTGATTGCCTCATTTAAGAGTCTCTCATCTTTCACCCAAAAAAAGAAGAAAGGTTTAATCAGATCGAGAGGGATTGGGGGAAAAGAGAGAGAGAGAACTCGTTCTAAACTTCTGCATAGCTAAATCAAAACATACACATTTTGTCACTTCATGAACTGGGGGTCCACATTGGCTGACAGGGGTGCTTGGCCACTCTAGTGCCCCCTCCCACTACGTTTTTCATTACTTTAAAAAATGCCTCCACAAAAATCCAGAATTCGTACTTGTCATTTCTGTCCTTTCGGGTACATCAATGCAAGAATAAAACACATATGAAGCTGCAATTATGAAAAGATAAGCCCTTGATACTGATTGCCTCATTTAAGAGTCTCTCATCTTTCACCCAAAAAAAGAAGAAAGGTTTAATCAGATCGAGAGGGAAAGTGCGTGCACGCATATTAGCACAGATGGGAAGGGATAATCATTCACACTGCAGTTCGCTCACGTTTTTACCGCGACAGATCTATCAAAAATTCAGCAAAGATGCCCCTGAAGAATGCAAAACCTGACCCACTGCCACTCAGTGCTCCACAGTGCCCTTCCTCTTGGAGGCAACTCTTTTCTGCTCCATTCCACTTAACGGATTTCTCCCTGAGTAACCCACAAGGAACAGGCTGCAATGGCACTCACCAGGAAGTCTTCTTCGCAGAACACCTTCCCATTAACAAAATAAAAGGCTTTCCCTCTCAGCTTTCGACCTGGAGGGGAAAAACAGAGAGGGAACAAAGACCAGTAAGTACATTACCTGGCACCACACATGGAAGCCAGCAACAAAAATGCATTTTTGATCTAGCTCAGCAACATCAAGAAGCCACGATTTAATCCCACACTTTGTGTAGCCACTGTTCAGGTAGAGGTGCCTGGAAAACTAAATGATGTAACTGCAACTGTTTGCCAGGGGTCATTTTCTGCAGGAGCGCACAGGAGTGGAGCTCTGGCAGTAAGGAGCCCAGGGGGCGGGCACATGCAACAAACCCCACCCCCTGCTCCCAGCAGCCCTCAGTCGGCCCACGAGGAGCAAGAAGAAGCCAGGTAAGTTGCAGAGCTTCCCCGGCCCACCTTCAGGTACAAGCTCTCCCTCCTCTGTGAGGGCAGATCTGCACGTTCACCCACTCCAATAGCTAGCAATCCAAAACAGTCCAGTGGAGACTGAGTGGTGGGTGTTGTCTTCTGACACACTTCCGGTGATGTCAGGGGGTGTGGCATATGCAAATAAGTTATGCTAATAAGTTATTCTAATGAGATTCTGCACCTCTTTTTCTACGAAATGACCCCTGCCTGTTTCACCTCGCAATAAAACCGTTTCACTGCTCCAGCTCAAAAGCAGGGAGGCAAAAACTGCGGCAAATGTCTCCGCCAGCCGGTTAACATCTTAGCTGAGCTTCTGTTTACCTTCCCTGTTCCTGGTGTACAGCTCGGGCACAGTCAAAGGTGTGAGACACTGGTGAGAGCCCAAGGGGCCTGGCTCCTGGCTTGCAGCCCCAGGCTTTGGATGAGCCAGCCCCCTGGGCCCAGGACCAGGCCAAGACGTTAATGTTTGGTTATACTGCATTTTAGTATTGTGGTAAGACACTTTGGTTCCCCACTGGAATGAAAAGCAGGGTATAAATACCTAAATCAATAAACAAAAGCTCTTGCCAGGGAAGGGAGAGGAAGATGAAAAGACAAGCCACTGCTTGGTTTGGCTGTGCTATTCTAGCCTTCCTTCTTATGCGATGACCCACGGGGCTAGGCCAAGCAAGGGAGGCGCTTTGTCATCCCATGGCTGGGCATGCAGAGGGCTGCAGTTTCATCCTCTCTGCTTTTACTTCTTAGTTATCTGGGAAAATGGAACAGCCCTGCCTCGGCAGACCACACATGTCATTTCCTGTTACAGGACAGTGACATACACAGCTACACCCCCCCCCCCCCCATTCTACACGTGAGGACTGGTATTGTTCCTATATCACGCACATATCAACATGCAACTATTTTTCTTTTAATGTTTTATATTCTGACACAGATCTCATACTGCAGGTTAGGGTTAAGGCCTTTATTTAACCTATACCGTATATGCCCATCCACCTTTCCCACTCTTGTTCTGATCCATTTCTCTTGCCTTCTATCTTTCCCCTTCAAAAAAGAAAGCCAAATAAACAAAATGGTAGTCCTGCCACTGATACAATCCGTTTTAGGACAGGGCACGACCAATACTCCCTCTAAGCTGTGAAGTCTTGTGAGCAAAAGTTCTACTTTGTGAGCTACTGGCACTAAAGTTGTGAGCCAGTGATTTGGCTACTGCATAAATTAGTTTGCTCTGAGCTAAGACAAAAATGTGTGAGCTGGCAGCGAAAAAACTGTGAGCTGGCTCACACTAACTCAGCTTAGAGGGAACACTGGGCACGACCCACCAACTGAAGACTAACACATTAAACTCCTAAAGTATGCCAAGCTAACCAGATCGGGGGTCCACTTTACATTTTAAAAGTCCCCCTTTACAATGCATTGACACCAGAGGGCGCCTACAGACAAGACAGAGAAATACTGATAAGGCATTCCACTACAAATACAAAATTCTTATGCATCATGTACACCAGTCTAGGTTGCTTTCAACATTACCCGTTGCAGGTTACCAATGAAAGACCCAAATCTAGATGTTTGCTGGATGCACTTTCAGCATCACATAATAATGGATTCATTCAAAAGTTCAAACTGTGTAACGGAAGGAAGGATTATAGAAAGGAAGCCGGTCAGGCAAAGAAACATTTCAGCAATAGAACAGGGGCAGGTATACCTTTTCTTAAAACGACATTGATAAGGCACCTTGTTAAAATGCAATTAGCAGCCTTGACATCTGGTTTCTGCATCATTCCCTCTCCCCATACACATGTTTAAAATACCAATATGGCCTGAATTTCTAAAACGGGAGGCACAAAAGCCCAACCCAGCCCAGAAATGAACCCTTCTGATCTAGAAGCCTGTCTCCATGTGCACACAGATACGATGGCTTCAATAACTCAGTGGTAAGGAAATGTTCACACTGGCATGCTACCACCAGTCAAATATATCCCTAGCGCTTAAAGTAAGTTTACTGGCTCAGTTCTCAAAATTCCATCTCAAATCAATCTCTGAAAATGGGTGCTTCACTTTAAATGACTGGAAAGTCCAAGCAGTTATTACAACGAGCACATGTCCGCAGGTGCAGCAGATGGTTTTCACAAGGGGAAGAGAGAGAGAGAGAGAGAGAGATGTATATACACGCCCCTGACATCCTTCCTGAGAAGGCAGACGGGCTCCAATTGTTCAGATGAAGGCCCAGTCAGTGCAAAGAACAGCCGCTGCTATCATTCTGTGACCATAGGCCAGTCAGTGAGCAGGAATTTGCATTGTGTCTATTTTTAAAAACTTGGCTGCAGCACTGGGATTATGATAGGGTGACACAATTTACACTATATATCCTTCTATCTACAAAAAGCTTTCCTCACTGAATATCATACCTTTTGGGGAAGGTCACGATAGCCTTTTCTGTCCCAAAAGGCCTTTGCAGCACTCCTCTACAGGATGTGCAGAAGTATGTATAAACAGGACAAACTGAACTACCCGTGCCAAAACAGTTCTGAGATACACACCTTTTAAAAAAACAACAAACCACAAAAAAACTAAAGTAGTGCTCCAGAACTGTGGAACGTGTTCCATATAATTCTGTTGGATTTTAAAATAAGGAACACAATTTATTCCCATGGATCTGTGATAGTCTCTTAAAATAAGATAAAGAGACGTACTTTATTCATATTACATCAGACCTGCTGGGTGCTTCTGTAAAGATACCACCTGAGAATACTTTTGTCAGTCTGTACAGCCCGCTGTTCTCCATAGCGAAGACCCAAAGCAGCTCACAACACTGTTCTCTCCTTCTCTACCTTCTCCTCACAACTATCACCACGCGGGAGCAAGGCTAGCTAGTCTGACAGAGTGTGTGACTGGCCCCAAGGTCACTCAGGCTGCAGTCACACGCCCCCCCCCACGTTGAAGCAGAGGGGAAGCGAGGCTATTTCCTCCAGAGGAATTTGGCACGCAGTTGCGAGATCACACATCCCTTTGTAGCTGTGGGCTCAGCCCGTCACAACTGTGGGTGAGTGGGGGGGGGGTTGGCCGTTTGTTTCCCATGCGCATAAACAAGGAATCGCACCTCCGCACTGAGGGCCTCCTATGGAGTATGCGATGATGTGCATACTGCGAAGTGTGTGTGGGAGAACAGCACTGAGCCGGAATGGAATTATCAGACCATCCTGACGGCATGAGAGTGTGCTTGCGTGATCAGACAGGGAAAAGTCTGTGGCCTGTCAGAACGTGTTAGAGCCAGACTTTCCCCAGTGTCTTTTAACTCTGCTTCTGTGGCAGAACAGTACGGGTTGCCGACAACTGCAGGACACTTCCCAGATGTTGCTGTCTGATCACACCCTTTAGATCCGTCAGGCATTTGCACCTGTATCAGATCTAAAAAGGCGCGTGTGATCGCAGCCTCAGTCAGCTTCCATGGCAGAGTGGGAATTTGAACCTGGGTCTCCCAGATCCTCGTCCAACGCTCTGACCAGACAACTACCTTGGTATCTTCTCATATATATTCATCCAGCACTCTATATAATTCACGGGCTGTACTACATATCATCAACTACTACTGAAGAGCAAGTGGTTCGCCATTCAGTTTCTGACAAGATCATAGCTTGGCAAGCTCATCTACCTCATCACTACCCAAATTTCATACAAATGGATGCTGTCTGGCATTACTGCCCTTTTTACAGGCCATCATTACAGGACATCTGCCCCCCCTCCCTTTCAGCTTATAATTAAAATCTTTGATGCTTGTGTTTTGCGTATAACTGGTTCATTTAAAGATAGGGGACTTTTTAGAATACCACTCTGTCTTCCTGGTATTACAGACTCTACAGCAGAATATTTTTATGTTCCAGAAACCACCCTGTAACTAGTGGGCAGCACTACCCATATAATCAACATGCATATACTCTTTTGACCTCTATAATAACAAGGGATGAGCAGCGCTACTTGTCGTTTACAAACAGGAACATAGATCTACGGAGCTCAAAAGTACTGTTTTTCACTTCCTTGGAAGGACATATTGGCATAACAGTTTGGACTGAACATAATCATGAGCCCACACCAGCCAGTGATAAATTGGTGGCTGGCAGCTTCCCTGAGGCCTGCATCAGTCTCTTCCCGTTTTGACTGCTTCCTGTATTTGTATGGGTTTTCCCATGTTTATTATGCTTATTCACAAAGAACTTGGGGCAACAAGTCCAAGCCAAAAATGAGCTGACAGTAAGTTGGGGGGGGGTTTGTAAAGGAAATAGGGTTGCAATTTATTGCACTGTTGTATGTATTATCTTGTTTTCAATGCATCGTTTCCCAATTTTTATAAGCCAGTTTTGTTTATGGCATGTCTTAAACTCTTTTTATTGCACTGTTCTCAAATTTTGCAATCCACCTCAAGCATCAGCAAGAAATGCAGACTTTAAGTAAATAAGTAAATATTTGAATCAGATCTCTGTGGATGTTAGTGCAAATGTTCCATTTACCCAATATATTTACTCTGCTGTCCAGCTGAACAGGAAAATGTGCTGGAAAGAGAAAAATACTGTGGAAACTGAAGAAAGAGTTATTTTAAAAATTAATGTTGCTTGCAACCTGAAACAGGCAGATATATTCCAGGTAAGGGAACTTAAGGTTCCAACTCCATGGATTTGGAAACCTCTGGATCTACTGAAAAAGCAAGAATTTTAGTCATATCACACACACACACAGAGTCAAGTATATCTTGCAATCCATTTCCATTGGTCCTGTTTACTTCCTGTTTTAGCAGCTCCTTCAAACATGCTGCTGCTTCATCTTCCACTGGAGACATCTTTTTTACATTGCATCTCCAACTCCCTCTTTCTCAAGCCGCCAGCAGCTAAGCCCATGATTCCTATGAAACAGGTTGCAAATTGTTGCACTTCTAGCATTATGGACTTCTACAAATAAGTTCTGTTATTCTACAGGCTTGCCTTCCTCTTGGAGAGCCTGCCATTCACAGGTCAAGCAGCACTGAGACAAGTGTGGAACACTACCAAGAAAAGCGGAGTTCAAGCTTCTGTGTGTCAGAGCCCTCTTTCCCGTGACCTGAGCTTGCTTAGAGGCACAGAGCCTGTCTTAACAGCTGAACAAAGAAGAGCTTTTTCTCCATCTCTCATAATGCTAGCACCCAATGAAGTTGATGGGAAATAGGTACAGGACAGACAAAAGGAAATACTTCTTTACTCAATGAGTAATTAAACTATGGAATTCAGTATCAGTGGAGGTAGTGAGGACCGCAACCACAGATGGCTTAGGAGGATTCATGGAGGATAAACCTATCTATGGCTACTAGACAAAATGAGTAAAGGGAACCTCCACAATTCAGAGGCAGTAAACCTCTGGATCCCAGTGCCAGGAGGCAACATCAGGGGAGAGTCTCAGCCTCTATGACATGTTGGTTGGCCCTCCAGGGCAAATGGTTGCCTACTGTGTGCAAAAGGATGCTGGAATAGATGGACCACTGGTCTGATCCAACAGAGCTCTTCTTTAGGGATGACAGCCTCCAGGTGGGACCTGAGGATCCCCTGGAATTACAGCTCACCTCCAGATGGCAAAGATCAGTTCCCCTGGAGAACATGGAAGTTCTGGTGGATGGACTCTATGGTATTGTACCCCACTGAGGTCCCAATCATACCCAGGCTCAATCCCCATATCTCCAGGAGCTTCCCAACCTAGAGGTGGTAACCCAACCCCCCCATCAATCCCTGCCAGTGGCCAGAGGGGACCTGGCAACCCTAGTTTTCATAATCTTAGCTCTTCAGCAGAGTAACTCAGGGCAGCACCCCCACCCCCCAGCACTGGTACTAGAAGGAAAACATGGAAGAACATGAAGGATATTATCAAAGGTCTTGGTTGATGGACTGCCTTGATTGATGGACTGGCCTCAGTGGAACTCTCAGAATAAATGCAAGCAGTAAAACATTGCCTATTACCTGAAGGGTTCTTAAGTTGTGGCTTGGGAACATGTGAAGTGGCTAGAAACATACGCTATGATTTGCACTGCAAGAGATTCTTGTAGTGCACAACAAAATATGCATATGTACCCTAAGGTCTGAAAATCATTCCATAAAGTCACTGAAGAAAGGAAAAGAAGAAGCTTGTGAAACGTTAAATGCCGACATATGTTTCACATCAAAAGTATCTATTAAAAAGCATACATCGTGTACTGATCACAGATATAAACAAAAGCATCCAGAAAGACTTTGGAATCACAGCCATACACTGAACTGCAATTAAAAAGCATGCCAGATTTCTGCTGAGAACTCACTACTGCCATTTGTTGATTAAAAAGCACAAGATTGCTTCAGTACACAATGTTTACAAAAGAACAAATTCACACGGGTGAAACACAGTGTAAAAATGCCCTCAACTATTGAGAAATGTTCATTACTATTCACGGTAATAAAAAAGACACCAGCCACCAGACATCTGCTACTCCACTTGAAGGCAGATGTTCAGCTTTGCCATACAACAAAAATATAAAAGAATTACAGCAGTCGTGCCAGAGTTAAGAGACAATATAAAATTTGTGCAGAAAAGTTCTATTTTGGTACTTATAACATGAAAAGGAGGGGAAGTACTCACAGTTACTTAAATTGTACTGTAATGAAATATTGGTCGGAAGCAAAGGTATACTGTGTGCCAATATTGCTATTCCACACTGCCTCAAATGATTTCAAAATAGGGTTGAAAGTGGATTTTCAAAGACAATGCCACAAAAGCAAGGCAATACCTATAGCACCAAACTACAAACCTATTCCCTTATAAAACCAAGGAGGAGGAGATTGGATTTATACCCCGCCCTTCACTCCAAAGGCTTACAATCTCCTTCCCTTCCTCTCCCCACAACAGACACTCTGTGAGGTATGTGGGGCTGAGAGAGCTCTGACTGAGAACTGCTCTTGAGAGAACAGCTCTGAGAGTAGCTTGCCCAAGGTCACCCAGCAGCTGCATGTGGAGTAGTGGGGAATCAAACCCTGTTCTCTCAGATTAAGCGTCCATGCTCTTAACCACTACACCAAACTGGCCCCATTCTACTGTTCCATTCTACTACAGCTCTAATTCCTTCATAAAAATTTCCTCCTGAACTTTTCAGTTTCGATGAAGGGCTGACTGGAGTGTGTACGTCTACTAGGGTTGCCAGTCTCCAGTAGGGTTGCCAGCCTCCAAGTGGGGCCTGGAGATCTGCTGTTACAACTGATCTCCAGCTGAGTGAGATCAGCTCCGCTGGGGAAAATGGCTACTTTGAAGGGGGGACTCTGTGGCATTGTACCATGCTGAGGCCCCTCCCCTCCCCAAACCCCGCCCTCTCCCGGATCCACCCCCAAAGTCTCCAGGTATTTTCCAACCCAGGCCTGGCAACCCTAATCTCCAGGCAGTGGCTGGAGATCTCCTGGAATCACAACTGGTCTTTAGACAATAGAGATCAGTTTCCCCCTGGACAAAATGGCTACTTTGGAAGGCGGACTGCATAGCATTCTACCCTGCTGAGGTCCTTCCCCTCCCCAGGCTCCACCCCCTAAATCTCCAAGTATTTCCCAACCCAGACCTGGCAACCCTAGTGTCTGCACACAAGTACAATTTTGACCTTAAGTGTGTAAAAGGCATCTTCAGGGATTCTCTCCCCCACCCCAATTTTTGTTTCCATTTTGCGAAAGGGATGTGCACCACAGAAACACCATTGCAATACCAGCATAGTAAGAAGACACGTAGAACGTGCACAAATAATTTAAACCATTTGTTTCAGAGGCTTGTGACAAAACAACGCCGCAAGACCTAGAGGAACAGTTAGAACTATTATGCTCCCTCCATGGCAACAGAAGAAGTCAGTAGCTAGAGGCAAAAGACGGCAACCGCTGAATACGGAGAAACTAGCCACGGCCGGCTGCTACTTTAGCATACATTTAACTTGCTTGTTAGATTTTCCTCCGAGGACCTCAGGACAACAGACAGGCTCCTTTCTCCTGTTTTATCTTCAGAACAAGATAGGTCAGCCCCAGTCCATCTCTGAGTGGGGGCGCTTGGAAGCCCCGGCCACAGGGCTCGACCGGGGCCCCTCCTCATGCACAGGTGCGGGGGGGGGGAGGGAGGGGGAGCCGAGGACTGGAGAGGGGCCTGTAAAAACCGCAGGGGAGGGGCGGCCCCGTGGTAGCTACAGGCCTGAGATAGGTTAGGTCAAGAGTGATATGCCCAATTCACTGAGTATACTTTGAGGCTGGAATAGGAATTTGAATCCAGGTCTCTTTGGCCCTAGCCTGCCACTAAGGGGATTGTATCACACTGGGGGTGATTTCTCACGAGAGCGGCCTCACAGCACAGCACCATTTGCCTCGACACAAACGTGTCAATTTCACACCCGAAACTCCGGGGCTGCATTTGACTCGGGGCTTCGCCTGATTTCCTCCGCAGTTTCATGATCCTCAGAAACCAGGATCACGAAACTGCGGAGGAAATCGGGCAAAGCCCGAGTCAAAATGCAGCCCTGGAGCTTCGGGTGTGAAATTGACACATTTGTGTCGAGGCAAACGGTGCTGCGAGGCAGCTCTCGTGAGAAATCACCCTGGCTCTCTTTAACACATCAGTGCATCCCATGGAGTAAGCTAGGGTTGTAAACTCAGGAGAAGACCACACGCTCTGTCACAGATTCGATCAATGGCATATCCAATCAAAGCATCTCCAGTAGCATCGATGTATCAAATACTACCCCAAAATCCATCCTTAAAGAGATTCAACTTTCTTTCTTTCTGAAGAATTACTCCCACAATAGATGATGATACACAATTAGCTGCGACAAATTGATTCATAGGCATAAAGGCCAGGTATTTTGAGAGGAACAGCCCCCTGAGAAAACTACCTTAGCTGAACACGCGACAGGAATAAACAAACTTATCTTCCTACTATCTTTTTGCAGCTTTATAAACTCCTGCAACTTATTGGCAACTATTTGACCTGGTTTCTGCTCACATTCAAAGATCGCGCACCTTATCTTAGAAACTGATATTTGCGTCACTCTTCTCACTTTACAAAATACTAAAGGGAAAAAAATACACCCGAAGCTAACACTGGGCCTTATCTCTTATCATTTACCGGGCCTATAGCCACACATCGTTGGATATGGTGCCACCACTGCACTTTGCAACTGGTCTGTCTTCTTCCACACACGAAAACTCAGTTGCAAAGGATCACTACTGTGCCAATATCCAACAATGTGGGGATGCAGGTTAGTATCTAAATTCTGGTATTTGGGAAATTCTGGTATTTGGGAAATGTGCTACAAGCAAAACCAGAAAAGTTAAGGGATATCACAAGTGGGGCTGGAACACCCCTAAAATATTTAATCCTAATCATGTTGTAGAAATGGTCTTTGTCTGAAACTATATCAAACCAGACCTTTACTTCATATACTCCAAGATTTTCTTGAAACACTTGTTTCATCTGGATTCCATGAATAAGGGGCAGAAACAAATCAAGGGGGGGAGTTACATGTTTAAGCTACTGTAATGTATTCAATAAGCTGCCATTGAATGCATGATGTATGTTGAAGCATCTAATTGACTTGCTATGTAAAGCTTCGTCCTGGGCTAGGATCCAAATCCATCCAATCGTATTGCTAGCCCAGGAACATCCTAGCCAATCACTTCACAGCAAGCTCCCTGAGCGGGAACGTCCGTGATTGGTCCTTATGCGTACAACCTTATTGGTTGGTATTTGTACAGTAGGCGTGGCTACATTAGCCGGGAGAGTTTAAAAGTGGAACAGCTTCTATGCAAAAGCTGTTCTGGCTATCAGATGTTGATCCATGTTGGAGTTGTGTTCGAGTTGAAGAATAAAGTTGTGTTCTTGCTGAATCACTCTCCGACTTCTCTGTTAAGTGAGCAACATAACAGCTACCTTGAAGATGGAATATGGATCTATAGCTCAATATTGATTTAGAACAGTAACAGTGGCTTGGGAGCCATACGTGGCTGACATGCCACCCATGGCTCTTCTGAGCATTGTTCCCCAATATGGCACCTACCAGGTTTCAGAGAAGTGGGCAAGGCCCTCCCCTAGTGGGACTTGTGGTTAGCAGGTGACTCCCACCTTGAAACAGCCACTGCAGGAGGAACGGGTAAGCTGTGAGGCTCCCTGAAGTGCAGGCCTCATGCTGGAGATGGAAACAAACATGGCCCCAAACATGGCCCTTTTGGTTGGTGGTAATGGCCAAAGTGGCTCTCTGTGAGCTGCAGACCGAGTACAAGTGTTTTGTAAGAATGGAAATGGATTTGGAATTGTGCTGTACTGAAACTCATCCTCTGAGGTTAAAAGGCATTTTTTTTCATAAAAAGGTCTGTTTCAACGATATATTACTACAGATAAGTTCTACAGAAACACGCAAGATAGATGTTGGACATGTAGCTTATTTATGGCTGAGGGTTGGGTTTTTTTTTACATCTTTTGGTTTATGTCCAAAAATTCAGTCTTTTTGGCAATCTGTGATTAAATTTGTTAATGAAAATTTAGGTGATGGCATATCCTTTGATTCAAACGTTGCTTTATTAGGTTATATAAAGGAGAATATTGTCCCCTTGGATGTAGAATTGGTCCTGAGTTTATTTACAGCTGCCAAGTTGGCAATAGCTACAGAGAGGAAAAAGCTTGAACATCCTTCCAAAACAGCCCCAATGAATGAACAAGATTGAAGTCCAACAGCACCTTGAAGACCAAGTTATGAAGGGAGCTTTGATTCTTGAAAGCTTATGCCCTGGAAATCTTGCTGATCTCTAAGGCAGGGGTGTCAAATATAAGGCCCAGGGGCTGGAATCAGCCCATCCAGAGCTCTTGTGCAGACTGTAAGCAACTAGTGCAAGGGAGGGAGCAGGAGACTGCTTGGGGGAGTGGGTGGAGCCACTCCAATTGTATCTTCAGCATGGCGGAACAACCTCCTCTGCAGGAGTCAATCAGCATGGGAGCGTCCGTCCAGTGTTGCACCACTGGCTCTCCAGTCCGCCCATATGGGTTTTCCTTTGCACCCCCCCTCCCAGCCCATGGGGACTTACAGTGAGGATACAACAACTCAGAGCTTACCAGCTGCTGTCCTTTATACAGTTTATATCTCTGGCACCTGGCATTACATTTTATGGCACGCATGGCCCAACCCAACAAAGTGACATTTATGTCAGATCCGGCCCTCGTAACAAATGAGCTCGACACCTCTGTTCCAAGGTATGACTGGATTCGAATCCAGCTCTTCTACTGCAGACCAACACTGCCATCCACCTGAAGCCACAGTGAATGGTTTCATCATGTGTGGAATATTGTGTTATTCCCAAATAAATAATTGACAATGTTCTCTTAAGGGTATTGAATGCTGGGTAATGTTTATAATGTATTGGAATTATAAGGTTTTTAAATAATTATTCTCATGTTTTTCTTCAAAACCGGTTGCATATTTTGAAAACTTAATAAAAAAGGAGGAATGAATATAGGTGGCCATTTTGTTGAAAGGGACTTACTATAAAGTATTTGGAGCCACTGAGGGAAGTTTGTCATTTCAGAACATTACTGCTCTAACTTAACTCTCCAAAGGACATACTGATTCATCGTTGTAATCTTGAAAACACACACAAAATCAGAAGCACATCTCTCTTCCTCAAGCACAATTTTCACCTTTGTTATCAAGGCACTGGTAAGGCAACAGAAGGCCAAAATCCTATTTTTATTTGCTGATATAACTCATCTTTTCCCCAAGACTACAGTTTCTTTTGGCCCCAATTTTGAAGTTTATTACTTGTCTAACATCTGGAACATCCTTTCCCACTCCACCTCAATTTAAACAACAAAAAACTTTTTACACCTTGCCCAAAATCCGTTCAATCCTTTCAGATACTTCCTCAATTTTTTTGTTTGGCCTTCATCTTTCCTATGATGACCTCATGGCTCACACAGCTCAAAAAGATGAGAACCATATGATTCAAAAATGTCGAGCCAAAGCAGCTCTATGGGTGGGAACACAGCTGAAAAGGCTTCATGTTGGAAGATGCCTGTAAAAAAAACGTGCGAAACTAGGGGCTACGAGTTTTAAAAAGCCTAAGGGGCCCTGGCAGATGACACTGCATTATTGTGTAATTTAAAATGCTTGCTTCTGTGGCATTATGCAAATATATTTAGAACACACTCAGATTACAACACTATGTCGCTTGGCATTTAAGGAGGCATGCCTGTTATTTGCACAAGTTTACAGCATCACCGGGGTACTCTTTGCAAAAACGATTACGAGGTAATGTGCAAAACTGAACTTATATAGAAAGTTAACTTTGCTTCACATGTGCGGTGGCACCCCCCCAAAAAAAAATGACAGTGTGTTTGAAGTATTCATCTGTAACTCCAAAATACAAGCCCCCAAAATAAACAACAAAGTTAAGCATACTTTCTTGGAAATAAATGGGATTTACGTCCACGTGTTTTGCCTATTTATAGTAGAGAATTTAGAACTTATTTGTAGATCTGGACAGTTAAGCCCGCTTATTCAAATATTTTTAAACAGAAGCCTAGTCAAGATGGAGACAGTTTAGATTTAAAAAGGAAACTAGGATATTGGATAACACAACCCATGCCAGTGCACCAAAAAGGCCTGTAAGCATATTCCAAATGAACTGAAAACGTGGGATGGCAGAGAAAAGATTAGTTTTCAAAAACAGTGCAGGATTTCTCTTCTCTAAGGTTTACCAATCTTCTTGTAAATGAATTAACAATTTACATGCAAGAATGAGTTTCTCCTAACCCTGTAAGAGGATCCTCAACTAGAAGATCAATAAGGGGGAGACTAGCTGACTTGGTAGGCAGCTCACACACCAGTACTAGTTGCAGTGGGTGTCAGATATGCCCTGTCGCACACACGGTTTGCATGGTTCTGTTCTTAGCTAAGTCCAACAGGACATCCTAAAGTATACACCAAAATACTTTGCAATTCTCAAAGCTTCCTGGCAAAGGAGACTCTACATAAAGGTTCCTGGAAGGTAATTTTGGAAATGGCAGCGTCCAGTCTTTCAAAGTTAAAGTGAAAAGAATGGGAGTTTTCAAGTTTGTTCCTTTTTTAAACAGATACTTATAACACACTGGCTGATTTCGCACTAGAGCTGCCTCGATGTTGCGCCGCCGTTTGCCCCGATACTACTGGTCAATTTCACACCCGAAGCCGCGGGGCTGCATTTGACCCGCGGCTTCGCCCGATTTCCTCCACAGTTTCATGATCCTCAAAAAACAGGATCACGAAACTGCGGGGGAAATCGGGCGAAGCCGCGAGTCAAAATGCAGCCCCGCAGCTTCAGGTGTGAAATTGACCGATAGTATCGGGGCAAACGGCAACATCAAGGCAGCTCTAGTGTGAAATCAGCCACTCTTTACTTACGCTTCACAGACTCACAGATCTGCTAGTGTAAAACACATTACCTGCAGTGCTGAAGGATTCACTTTAACTATCTGTAACTAACTTTAACCTTAACCCTAAATACGAGAATTCCTGTTTTAAGAGGGAACAAATAACTCAAGAAACAAGTGAGGTGGTGTTTTCTGCATTGGATATATATGAATAAACATGACTCTAAATATAGATAAGTATTAGCATAATATCTGCCTAAAAAGATCCAGGTGGGCACAAGAGGCAGGAAAACGAAAGCTCATATCTTGAATAAAATTTAGTTGCTCTTAAAGGTGCCACTGAACTCAAACTTGGTTCATCTACCTAAAAAGAAAGACGAGTGATACGGTGGGTAGCTGAGTTTCATTTCCAGCTCTGCCACGGAATAGTTATGATGCAGCTCTGAGTAGATCACTTTCCACACTGACTCCAAGGCAGACTTTTCATTTGCAATGTCAAATTAAATAAAAACTGTCTGGGACACGAAATCTCTTTCAGTGCTAGGCTCAACCCACAAACATACATGCAGAGTGCCCTTGTCCTCAACTCCAAGTGACTTCCACAAATTGACAGTTACTGGACAGCATCCCCTGGGTCAAAGAATATTGTTTCAGGCAAGTCCCAGGAACTCTCTTTTTCAGTTGTTTACCAGTCGATGGAATTCAAAGTATCCGCTATTGGCATTAAAACTACACTCTGGCAACTTGACAGGTAAGAAACTCTTAGTAGAGACCTTTATGGACACTGATCA